>NC_056720.1:1024128-1324128 GCF_018831695.1 Puntigrus tetrazona
GTGTTGTTCCAGAATCACAGGCAGTTTATTTATCTTCCTGATGATTCATCTCAGCTATGTTCATGTGCTATGAGGGAGGCGTTGTGTGAGATGACTGTAATTGTATGCATTATTCCAAAGAAACAAATGTTATGTAATCTCTCTCTACATAATCTAAAGTCACCAAATCTCTTATGGAATCTTTTTTCCGCCTCAAACTAAAAATAAAAAGATAGTTGGTGCTGATTTATTTTTATTTTTTTGTAATTACAACACAGACGAGGCTTAAGCCTAGTCACAGAAGTCTAAGATGTTCAAGTAAAAGAAACTTGCACTGACTGATATTAAAACATATCAGTGCATGCATTAAAGACATTGATTCATGATGACTTTAACAATGGTATTTGTGTTTGCTTTTAGTTTACCTGTTTTGGGATTTAGTCGAAGTGGCCAAATTTTGAGCTTTTTTGGCCACTTTGCTTTCCAGCTCCTTCATGTCCACTCCACGAGTTTGTGCCGGCAGAGTGGAGCTCCGGTTTGTCATAGGATTGTATGTGGCAGGGGGTGACGTGGCTTCGTCATCAGACAGTGGAGAGTTCCAGTCATCTCCGTTGGTCTCCATCTCCTTGACAGCCGAGAGCTTGGGGTCCATCTCTAGCATCTTCTTCTGAAGAATACTGAGAAGTGTCGCCTGGCTAGCGGAGACGGATGGAGCCACTTGTGCAGGGGTTTGAGTGGGTTTGGTCTGAACAGGTGGTTTGGGTTGGTGCTGGATATTTGGGGGAGGTCCAGGGGCCTTGGGAGGAGAACTGGGTGGTTTAGGTTTGGGTGAAGTGAGGGGCCCATTGGTGACAGGAGGAGGGGTCGGAGGTACGGAGGGTTTGGCAGGTGGAGGAGCAGGAGCAGGATGGCTTGGAGGGGGAACATTTGTGATTGGAATAGGTAAGGGTTTAGAGGGTGGAGGGGCAGGTTTTACAGGGGTAGCAGGAGCGAGGTTACTTGGCGGGGGGAAGCTGGTAGTAGGAGCAGATGTATCAGGTAGGAAGGTTTTAGAAGGTGGAGGGGCACTTTTTACAGGGGTAGCAGGAGCGGGGTTACTTGGCGGGGGGAAGCTGGTAGTAGGAGCAGATGTAGCAGGTAGGAAGGTTTTAGAATGTGGAGGGGCACTTTTCACAGGGGGAGCAGGAGCCGGGTGACTTGGTGGGGGAACTGGAGGTTCCTCCACAGTGTCCGAGTTAGCAAATTCAGGTGGTGGTGGAATGAAGACCAACTCTTCTCCAATTTCCACATCTCTAACAGGGATACCCAGTCCACTAACAGAGCTATTCCTTGGGCTTTGTAGAGGGGTTGAGTTTAGCTCTGGCTTTGAGTAAGACACTTCTGGAAGGTTAACTCTGGTTAATGGTGGGGTGATTGGTTGCATGTTTGTGGTGGGCTTTAATTGTGCGTTGGGGCTGTCTGGTGTTGGGTTTCGAGGAATAACAGTGAAGGAGTTTGGTTTTTCTTCACTAGGTTGGATCACAGAACTGACCGGCTCTGATGAGTTGCTGTTCTGTCGGGACAGAGTAGTTCTCTGCTTTTCTCTTTCCTTTGCAGCCATCAGCAAGGCCAAAGGTGAGGTTGAGGTCTCTTTCTTTACTGAGCCGTCTGCGTTCCGTTTGTTGAGATGTCGGTTCAAGATAGGGCTGTACTTGCGAGGCCTGCCAGGGGATGCAACTGGGGTCACCACCTGCCTAACATCAGGTATTCTTTTCTCTATTTTGGGCGAGATTCTGATTGGTGCTGGTACCTCAGTGGGTATTTGTGCCAGTACAGGCTCAGGACTTATTTTGGGCTCTACCTTTGCGGGTTCACTAAGAACTGGTGCCATGTCTGGCTGGTCCTCCTGTAGATACGTGCCTAAGCTGCTCCGACGGGCTGGTTTGGTTGGTGGCACCCCTGGTTGTAAAGATCCAGTATTTTTCCCATTATTCCCATTGACAACACCAACTGTATTTCCAGCAGAATCTTCCAATAGCAGAATGGACTGGACTTTTTTTTCCCGTTCTGTCTCTCCACCAAGTAGTGTGCTTTTTTGCACGTTGTACAGTTTGGCTGTGTTCTGGGGGTTAAAGCTAGATGGTGTTGGGTTAGAAGCAACAGCTGGTACAGGGTTTTGGGACTGGATGTCTAGATTAGGTATGGAGGACATACGGATGGGTTTTATAGGTGCTGTTTTCTGAGCTTTTGCAAGAACAGGTGATGCTTTCAGTGGGGGTGGTGGTGGTGTAAACTTGGGGCATTCTGGGATATCTTGGACGTCAAGACTAGAGAGGGAACCTCTGAGACTGGAGCTTTCTGATGGAGGTTTTGGAGGAGGCATTGGTGGAGGTTTGAGGGAGGCAAGGTCCAAATCTGCACTGTAATCAGAACCAGCAAGTGATGGTGTTTTCGGGGGTCCCAATGGTAGGGGATGCAGGCTTGCACGGTCTGAAGAAGGGTCCAATTCACCGAAGAACTGTGGTGGGAGAGGGACAAATGATGGAGGAGGAGGAGCTGAAGAGGACGGTGGGGGTGGAGGGGCGGAGCTAGGCGGAGGGGGAATAAGTATTTCCCCTTCGAGTAGGTCTGGGACAGAAAGCATCCTTCCATTTGGGAGATTTGTGGTGCCTACAAAAAGACAACCACAGGTAATCAAAACACCTCATTATTTGCTTGCTCCTATATTTATGTTCTCTGATCAAAGACAAGATGTTAACTATTGTTGTGATCTCACCTGTACCGTTTATCTTGGGCTGATTGAAGGGTGGAAGGACTGGTACCTTGGGAGTTGGAACTGCAAAGCCTTGCACACTCTCAGACGACTGGGATTTAAAGAGAAGCATTTGTCAGCAACATTCTGATTAAAGGAGACTTTCAGAAGGTAAGGGAGTCTACAGCAATAACACACCTTTTATTGTAGGAGCCACTGAGTCAGAGTTTGAATTTCTAGGCACTAAACCAACCAGTTTCCCAGAACTATTCAAAGAGCTTATGACGTTCAAGGATATGGATCCTTTCTTTCAACTTAACTCTTTTTTCTTCGCCTTTATGTCTCTGAGACATGCTTAAACTGTTGAGAAACTGCAGGACCCATCCCGATTTCATGCTCACACGTGGGATGACATAATATCCCAGATGTGTGTCTGTACATCAGGTTTTTGGACACTCCTCACCAACACCCCATGATTTAAATGACTGTTATGAGACATTACAGCAATGCTTCAGGAACATTCAGGTTGCTAAAACAAATGCACCCAATGTGATTTTTTTACTAAACAGAGCATAATCTGTATCTGATAAGAAAAAATTTTTACTCATAGACAGCTTCAGTTGGATTTAACTAGTCCTTCATTCTTGACATGCAAAAGGGACACACCCCTTAAAATTGTGTTTGTGTTTCAGGTTTTGCAGTTTTTATAGGATCATCTCTCAAGAAAACCTGACCAAACCTTTAGGTGTGGACATCCTCATACGGAAAAAAGACTCTACAGTGATCTAATATATCTAAAAATTTACTTTGTGTGTGTTGCCTTTTTATTGTGATAAAATTGATAAGATTGGGAAGGTCCTAGAGCCGGGTTTCGAACTTGGGACGCCTGTAACACAATGACATTAGATGTCGGCACACTTGCCCACTACGCTATCGCTGCCAAACATCATGAAAGTTGTATTTTACGATGAGTGGTACAGTTTACATTTTAGTCTACATTTACACATTAGCTAGATGCTTTTATTCAAAGTGCATGAAGATGGGAGTGTTGTCTGCTCATGCAAAAGGCACTGCTGTGGTTGCAAAGTGGCTAAGTGGCTACGTTTTTCATTGTTTTATTGACCAGATGCTGAAAATCAAGCATCTGCAACCATACCCCTAAAAGTATTATATTAACCCTAAGTATGAACCATAATAATAGCACCACGCCACGGGATGTGTGTACGTCTGCCTGATCTCTTCTGTACACAAACAAAACATGTATTCAAAACAGCACCTGCAGGTTTAGATAACTTGGCTGGCACTAACCATCATCTGCACGCCGTCTAACCTCAGCACGGAAGAACCAGAGGAACATCTGAATCATCAGGATCCTGATCTCATGAGGTGAACGAGTGAGCCGCTCGGGTCCGAACACGCTCAGACTGTTAATGACTGACACACGGAGTGATTGTGTTTGCTGTGGTGTGGGCATCACCAGGGTGATACAAACACAAAACTGATGATGTGTGTGTGTGTGTGTGTGTGTGTACACGCTTTGTTCTGTCAGAGTGAAAGTGTGTTTACATGCTGAGGGTGTGTTTGTCCTGAAGCTCAAAGGTGTGTCTTCAGCAATGTGTGCAGAGGACGATTTCAGCACATATCTCTCAAGACTTCTATTATCAACGGAACAATTAAATGCAAAACGTACAGTAGCGACGCGCCAAAGCACATTCAGATTGTGTGTCGTAACCGATATACACCGGCAGTGTATTTGATTCCCATTTTCATACACCATGCTATTTACATGCTACTCAAAGGTACTTAAAAACCCCAAGGTTTTACCATAGCTCATTTCCAAAAAACAAATGGCACAAAAGTGTTTTTGGCTTGTTTTTCAGACCAATTATCCTGTTTTTACCATGATTCCAGTACATTTGCACTAGTAAAACCAACACTGCACTGCATATATATCTTACGATAGATTCCAGACCTTATGATATTAAGTTAGATTCCATCTCGCGGGTGAAGTGTGGTCATGTGATCGTGTTTTGGGATGTACCGTGAAGTGTTTGACAGTCGGACGTGACCGCACTTTAGCGGTTCCAGACTCGGGGATGGCAGCTGAGTCCAACACCAGCTCCACTTTATCTGAAAAAACACAGACAAGGTGTTAACATGGTTCAACCAGCCAATGTTGTTAAAAGTCACTGCTCAAGGCCAT
Organism: Puntigrus tetrazona; assembly: GCF_018831695.1. NCBI lineage: Eukaryota > Metazoa > Chordata > Actinopteri > Cypriniformes > Cyprinidae > Puntigrus > Puntigrus tetrazona. The sequence goes on from NC_056720.1 coordinate 1,029,042, forward strand.
GTGACCTCCACAACCTTAGAACAACAGGTTAATATGCAGGTCAAAGGTCGGTGTCTGGTTCGTCATATCACACATTCTCGGAAAGCCAGTAATAACTTTGACTAAACACAAACTTCTCTTATTATTCAGAAGAGATCAATATAAAATAAATCAAAACAAATACTTGGAAGTTCATTTCCTGTTTGATGTTTCTTATCTAATCTGACTGCGTTCGATGTAGGGTCCAATAAGGAGCCGAACCCGAGACCTTTGTGTTCCAGGTAAGCGATCCGTCTAATCTGTGTTTGCTCATTAACAACTTTAAACGTGTTAATGATGTAATTACCAGAGATTCTGCAGCCCTCGTCGTCAATCATTACAAACAGGAAGTTTGACCTGAATTATGACCGCAGACGTCACAGTGTTTTTTAAAGCATCTGATCTTCCTTTACAATCAAACGTCAAACCAAGAATGAAAATGTATTAGTTTGCGCTTTGGGACGGACTTAAAAATTAAAAAAAGGGTTTCATATGTTACAAAAATATAGTAATGGCTTACTATGGTACTTGGAAATATACCTTGGTACATGTCAAAAATACAGTGGTAGTACAATTTATATAAAATCATATCTTTCTGTATATACACTGTAGTATCATCATAGATGTAAAAAACTGAAATGGTAGAACCAAAAACTTTGTCCAAATGGTAGCAGCAAAACATGGTCTCACTCCTGTTCATATCCAGAACCAATATATTAGCAATATATATGTCCAAAAACAAACACATCGTGCTGTGTACAAAATCATCGTAATATCATGGAATATGTCCAAAAAACTAAACGACAAAATAGTTACTATGGTATATGTAGGAAAACACGGTGCTACACTGTTTTCTGTGAGTGTAACCGGACACGTCTTTGTCAGGTCACCGACCTCCGAGCTAAACCGGAGATACTCGTGAACTTCTTTTACGGTTATTCTGTCAGAAAATAAATATGTTTTTGCTACCAACGTATTTGAAGCACGGACCGATTCGGAGCCTGTTTTTAAAGTTCGGTCGTGTCTTAAAGACAGAGCCTCGCGCCGAAGTGTGGCGCGTGCGCGCGCGCGCGCTCCGCGACAGGTGCAAGGCTCGCAGGCGAAACGCTCGAATAAAGAGCTGTAATATCTATTTGAACTCTACACGAGACGGAATCTCTCTCACCCATGTCCTTGAACTCCACATTGGTGTCGAAGAGAGACTGATTCTTCCGACCCAGGAAATTGAGCGATCCTTTCTTCATGCTCGCGAGGAGAGTGACTGTGTCCGCGGTGATTAAAATCAGCGTGATTTCATGATTTCGGGGTTTAGCTGCAACTGACAGTGAGCTCGAGCCCGTCACTGATTCAGAGGAACACCGAGCAGAAGAAAATGGCCCCGCACCTGAAGCTCCTGTAACCCCGCCCACTCACAGAGACAGGTGAGCTCGCGCGCGCACACACACACACACACACACACACACACACCCTCACTCTGATAAGATGAATGAAACCCAAATATTTGCTGTCATGGTGAACTTATGGTTAGATTTACAGTGATCATGTGTGTATAAATCTTTCCTGTAATTAGATGCAGACGTCCAAAGAGCTTTTTATAAATAATAGCAATTTAATACTCCGAGTCTCTCTATACATATTAACTTTCATGCTTATAATTCGTCGATGTAATATCTAAACAATAAAATGAAAAGATACAGCTAAGGGTTATATATATATAATTAGATTATATTAAATTATGTACATTATTTATTAGTTATTATTGACTTATTACATTATCCGTGTATGTTTATATAGGTTCACTGCATATTTTGTTAAGAATTTCGATTTGTTTTTCTTATTTGACGTCACATTATATTTATTTATGACAAAATAATACAATTTAAAATGTAATAATATTTTAATAACATTTTAATAATATAATAAAGTCTTTCAGAATGTTGTAGGTATTTATGTAAAATCATAAATAATATATTGTTATATTTCCTGTTCATTCTGCCCATTATAGACGTGATAGAGGTCTTAGAACAGTCTGGAGTCCATGACACTCCTGTATTAGAAGCATCTTCATGGTTTTCACGTGCTTTGAAAAGCTGAGAAATGAATCAGTGAGTCGCTGATCGCAGAGAGTCGGTGTGAATGAAAGTGAATCTTAGGGAGTGAGAGCGAGAGGGGCGTGTCCCGTCATTCCTCGTCGGCATGGCAACGCAAACCCGTCCTTCCTGTTCCTCCGGGTTGTCATGGCGATCTGAGAATGTTCAGAATGCGCGCCGAGTTCCGGCGTTCAGCCGCTCGGGTTTCTGAGGAACGTTTCTCGCATGCTTCACATGATTCATGATGGATGATTCCCGTGATGCTCGTCCGTCCTCGCTGGAGGTGCTTCATTACAGGGACCTTAACGCTGGCGTTTTCCCGCCCTCGGGTTACTCCACACCTGCGCGACTTTCTGTCTTTCTTTTGATTGTAGAACTACTTAAAAATCTGTTTCTATCTAAATGTCTCCCACGAAATCTGGCCGGGAATCTCTCTTTTCTGGTCTTACATGAAACTATCCGAAGTTCTGTTCATCATAAAGCAATCATTATTGCTTTTCTGTATTTATCCTGTGATTTATTAGTTCTTTTTGTTCTTCTGGCAACACCTTCACAAAAGTAATCATGGTTTTACTACAAAAAGTGCACTAAAGTTAAACCACGGTCAACCGTGATTTTTGGTAGTAAAGTAATGGTCGTGCAAAATAACATAATATTAATATTTGTGATTTATTTTGTTATTTCTTTTCTATTTGTTTGTTTCTATAACTGTACGGTGTTGATATTTTGTCAGTTTGATAAAAGAAATGAATAACATTTGTCAAGATAGATAGATAGATAGATAGACAGACAGATAGATAGATAGATAGATAGATAGATAGATAGCTGCTCTAACATCAGGCTGATACTGTGTTTGACAGACAGTCAGAGGTCGTGACCTGAGGTCAGTCGGTCATGCTGACACACACACACACACACACACACACACACACACTGTATATAGGATTCCCTGTAAGCAGCAGGTAATTCTCTGTATTTTCCAGAGCGGAAAAGAACAGCAGGGAGTGACGTCAGCAGTAATTGGCCGGGACACCCTCCTCCTCTTCTGTGCTGAGAGCCGATCTGAGCCGTGTCAGTGTGAGCAGAGAGGGCCAGCGCTCACAGATCGGCATCATGGGAAACTCCTCCAGCATGTCAGTGAAGGAGCTGAGCGCCTGTCACTCCCATCAGTGGTACCGCAAGTTCATGACCGAGTGTCCGTCCGGCCAGCTCACCTTCTACGAGTTCAAGAAGTTCTTCGGCCTGAAGAATCTGTCAGAAACGTCAAACGAGTACGTCAAGACCATGTTCAAGACCTTCGACATCAACGACGTAAGACTCTGCTGCTTTGCTTCTGCGTATCTGTGCATCCTCATTTAAAGGCATGGTTCACGATCAAGATATTTTAAAGAATGTTGGTAAACTCCCGTTGACTTCCACAGCATTTTTCTCCATATTATAGAAGTCAAAAGCTAACACAATGGACATGTTAGTGAAAAATACTTGTAACCAAATGATTGAAGGAAGCTATTGAAAAAATGCTATGAAAGTCAATAGGTGCCGTCAAATGTTTGGCTACCAGCAAGAACTGCAGCTTTTGTGTGTTACAGACTCAACACGAGCAAATGACAGAATTTTGGGTGAACTGTATCTTTAAATGTTTGGTAACCAAACTGTTGACGGTACCCATTGACTTATATTTCTCTCCATTTTATATGTCAACAGCTAACATTAACTGCTGTGGTGAAAACACAAAGGAAGATTTAGTGAAGAATGCTAGTGAATGGTTAATGGTAGCCATTGACTTGCAAATACTATGGAAGTCAATGGGTACCGTCAATTGTTTGGTCACCGGCACTCTTCAAAATATGATCTTTTGTTCTAAAGAGATTATTGTTTGGATAATATGGATGTGCATCAGGTTAAAGTCGTGTTCTCAAGAACTTTTATGAAGCATAAACCTGATTCTTCAACGCATCACAAACAAACTTAACAATTCACAGAAGTCTAGCGCTCTATACTAAGAATCTGAAAGATAAAGAGCCATGACGTCTGAACTCGGTGGTCAGCGCTCGCCTCACGTCTCTCCTGCTCCGGTTCAGCTGAGGATTGTGGGTAATGAGATCTGTGTTAATATAGTAAACTCAGGCCAAACATCAGCACTGCAGAAGGTCAGAGATCTTCACTAAGACCCGGCAGATCCTGTAATCTGGTTAACTCAGGAATTTATACACTGACCGCTCTACTTTACCTCTGATCACGGCAGCTTCCTTTCACGTCATGGCACTTTCCATCAAAAATACAAGTCCGTCTAGATTAATAGCGTCATCAATTACAGCGTGGCTGCTCCGGCGGCATTAAAAGACATCTTTGAAGCAGAGACCTGATTCCTGCAGGCCTTGTCAACTACAAAGCTTCATCCATTCATTCATTTACAAAAACTAGGCCATTTGTTGACTGTTATTGGTTAGCATCATGCTAGCAGGACTCTCTCGTGATTGTTTTGACATTTTTTTGTGATTTCTTCTCGTGAAATATTGACATTAGTGCAGGAACCGTAAACATCTAGATCCTTCATACACTTCAGGTATTTGCACATCTTTGGTTGTCTTCTTTAAAAAGAGAAACTTCATCTAAAGATCGTCAGAAGACGAAAACAATGACGTATTTGTCCAAAAAACATGAATTTATTATTAATATTTTAAATCTATCCTTTTAACCCCTAGGTTTTTAATCAATTAAAGTCAGCTACAGTAAACATCTGAGTATTTCATTGATTTCTTTTTAATAAATTGAATCGACTGCTTTCAGGAGTTTAGGACACATGCTTATTCCATAACTGTTTTGTTATAGTATATATGCTTTATTGATTTATTTTTTAAGATGTTAGGCTCCAGTGTTTTCCGTCATAGCTCTGCAAAGGTTTATTTCAAAAACACTGTTGTAGCTATTAAACTATATCCTATGGTTTTAAACCTTCATTTAACCTCAGAACGGTCGAGAGAGATAGAATTAAGATTTTTTTTTGTAAGTCTACTTTAAGGTTAACCAGCCTGCTTTACATGTTTCAAGATGATTAACAGATTAGAAATAATCAAAAAAAAACGTAATTGGTCATATTAATGAAGTAATTGAAATAGTTACACTACTTATTTCATTTTCAGGTGCCCTATTATGATTTATGAAAGTTCATATTTGAGTTTTGGGAGTTCCCAACAGCAGGCTGAAATGCAAGCAACCTCAAAACACTTGAATTTTTTTATATATTTGTTCAACAACTCCCAAACCATTTATTCAACAATTGATTTTTTTTCGGACCCCTCAGCGATTGGTCGATTTGATTTAAAGCAGCTTTTAGCGCTTCTAAAGACACACCTAGCGTTGGAGAATAAAATTGCATTTTCATTCAGACCAACAAGTGTGGGGCAATCTGCCGATGTTTCACGTTTTCTAAAAGTGACTCGTTTCAATGATTCAGATCAGACTCTTTTTACACTGTGCACTTTCGCTTTTAAAACTTCACAGGATGTTTTCGTTTCCTTAGAGCCGTGTCGCGCACCGCATGAAAGCTTGTTTTTTTGTAATCTAGTAACTGAGTAACTTGTTCTTGTGTGATCCTCAGGACGGCTGTATTGACTTCATGGAGTACGTGGCAGCTCTGAGTTTGGTTCTGAAGGGTGGTGTTCAGCAGAAGCTGCGCTGGTACTTCAAGCTCTTCGACGTGGACGGCAGCGGCTGCATCGACCGCGAGGAGCTGCTGCTCATCTTCAAGGTCTCCCATGAATTCAGTGACATATTTGACTGAAAAACCATCTTCTAAAACAACGGAACAAACTCACTTTCATCTGCTGTGTTTCTGCTTCAGGCCATTCAAGCCATTAATGGAGTGGAGCAGGAGCTTTCTGCTGAGGAAATGACTGACATGGTGTTTAACAAGATTGACATTAACGGAGACGGTAATCTGTCTGATCTATCTGTGCTAATTAAATATGCAGATGAAGCAGTGTGATTCACAGATGTGTGTGTGTGTGTGTTCAGGCGAGCTGTCTCTGGACGAGTTCATCGAGGGCATCCAGGCGGACGAGGTTCTCTCCGTGATGTTGACTCAGAGTCTGGATCTGACTCATATCGTCAGTAATATCTACACAGACATCGGCTCTGAGCAGCAGCTCAACTGACCCCAGACCAGCTGGAGATCAGGTGCCAAACGAGAGGAAGACGAGGAGCGTTTCTCAACTCTACAGCTGCTGAAGAGCTTTAAACCCTCATCTCAGCAGCCTGATTATTCCCCGTAACCACACACCATAACTGAGACTAGAGCAAGCGCTTTGTTTAAGTGCACTTATGCAGGTAACACCTAGGGAACAAATCTCTAAAATGTGCAATGTTTCTTCAGCCCTGTGATGTACAGCAGGTAGATGATCTGTCCTGCAAGAACTCCATCTTAATGTTACATGGTATTGTCATATGTATTATAGTATTATAGTGTACATACGTATAGTGTGCGTTTGTAATGTTACTGTAATTTTACACCTCCCCATTTCAAAGTAAAATATGAAATGTGTTATTTGTATACAGAATAATGGCTATAATGGACCTCCCTGTATATTTCGACTCGATCTATTTAAGGGTTAATCATTAACCTGTCCACATATAAATACTGTTGCAGTGCAAACGTTTTTCCGGAAGCATTTAATCATCTTATACATCTAACAAATGTAACATAAATCAGTTTCCCAAAGATATATTTTAATATTTACGTGAAGTGCGAAAACAAAACGGCTTACGTCACACGCGTGACTAAATCTGATTGGTTCTTGGGTATCAAGCGCGCCAAAAGTGGTTTAATGAATGTGAATAGAAATCCAAAAGAAAGTCTCTTAAATAACACGGACCGACCATTTCTGTTTGGTTTGACAGTGTTTGGAACGACGAGCTAATTAAAATATATTTTGTACAATCTATTAAATGAAATAATAATAATAAAAACGTGTTATATTTTTATTTTTACTCAGCTTCTTCAAGCGTCAAGTTCAGTATTAGTAAGAGCAAAATACAGTAAAAATGAACGCTTCTCCAGAATACCGTTAGTGTACTTACATCCATTTATTTAACATTAGAGCGCCACCTTCCGTCTGAATCACGAAACATCTTCCAGAAGCGCGCCTGCCTCAATCTAAATCAACGACTAGTAGCTGCATCTGTATTTGTTAAAAACCGTTTCTGTGAGTTTTGCTTCATTCTGTTCTGAAACAGATTGAAACAGAAGCCTTCGTGTTTCATTTCTGGTTTAAAGTGAACAGACGGGTGAAGGTTGTTCCTCTGCAGGCGAGGCGCAGGGCAGCTCTCGCGGGAATACTTTGGCTTCGCAGTCTCAACGAATAAAGTGAGATTTAACCGCGTTTGGAAATTCCTGACTTCCTGACCTGAGGCTGTTGTTTTGTTTTTGAGCGAGGGAGAAGATTTTCTACGACGAAGCCCGATCGTTTTTAAAGTCATTTTCTGGTGAGGCATCAACAAAGCGTCCAGTCTTCTGAGGTGAATTGAGCTCTAAACTGTTTATACACCAATGCGCGAGATCGTTTTGCATTGTTTTTGTGTTGAATAAACACGTACAGATAGCGAGGAAGACATAAAACATGAGTGATTTCGTATGTTCTTGAATGTCACGTGATCTATAAAATGCATGGCTGCGGATTGTTATCCAACTTTTAGAATTTTTAACCATCTGTCAATCTTAGAACTTTGGTCATCTAAATAAAACCTGGGCAATGTCGTATTACCAGAACTTAGGTCTGGTGGTTCTGGTCATTCAGTGTTTCTGTTCAAAACACACTAACTGTTCATATATGTAGGACATCTGAGTGAATCTGACATAATGTGACCAGAACTTTGCTAAAAGTGACCAAGCAGCAGGATTTCGAGAGTGAGACCCCAAGATAACATCATATATCTGTCCAGGATCCTGGCATCAGGCAGTTTGAAGCACGTCTGGTGGCTTTGTAGAGTTTTCGACATTAAAACAAAGACCCACAAGGCTGTATGTGCTCCCACTAAATCAGATAATGAGAAATAATCAAATTGCCTGTGACAGCTATGCTGATGATACCCAGATTTACGTAGCCTTATAGCCTCGTTGACTCCCTCTGCCAACGCATTGAGGAAATTAACAGTTGGCTGTGCCAGAAGTTTCTTCAATTAAAACAAGGAGAAAACTGAAATTATTGCTTTTGGAAACAAAGATGAAGTTAAGGTGAATGCGTACCTTGACTCTAAGGGTCAAACAACTAAAACTTCATCAAGAACCTCAATGTGATTCTGGAGACAGACCTTAGTTTCAGTATTCATGCCAAAGACTATATTCAAAGTACGAAATCGGCAGACTATCATCTCCAAAACATTGAAAAAATTAGATGTTTTTTTTTTGAGGCTTGTTCATGCCTTTGTCACCAGCAGGGTGGATTACTGTAATGTATATAATAAATACATATAAATATATATATATATATATATATATATATATATATATATATATATATATATATATATATATATAATATAATGAAACTAAAGAATATTGCAAATGAGATGGAACCATCTTTGATTACGTTGACTGTGGACTTTCATGGATTTTCTAAAGATCTGACAGAAAACCCATGGCGATAAAAGACATTGATTTAAGACAAAAAGCTTTAAATCTTACCAGTTAGTTATCACGCAATCCATTACAGTCTACAAAGCTGGTTTTAGTTTTACCGGTTGCTATCTGGGAATAAGAAACCTTGGAATGTGGCGACTGACCAATCAGAATTGAGTATTCCACAAAGCCGTGTAATAATAAGGGTTAAAAACCATTATATCTCTATATGATCTTGTTTTTATCTTGTTTCATTCTTTCCATTAAATTAAGTCGTCTTAGGGATTGTTTCAAAGCTGAACATTAATGCATATTATATACCTCTTCTGTCAACCACGATCCATATTTACAGCTTGATTCAAACAAAAACGCTGTATACTTGTGGCCCGGCTGTATTTAATTAAAATTAAAATTACCCTAAAAAATGACCCTTCATTAAACGCTCCCTTCAAAATGCATTATTTGGTCACTGTTGAAAATCTCAGTGCTAAAGGACTGACATCATCGCATGATCAGGATTAATGAGGGTTTTATTCATTTTTTTGTTGTTGTTGTTAGTCACCAGAAAACACAGTGTAATTTCAAAATAATGCTCAGATTACAGAAATTCACAGAATACAGTAAATACAGTGCCCAAAGTAAACTCTTCCCAGTCTGTTAGTAAAGCAGAACGAGCAGGAAAATAGAAAATAGAAAAACAAGTAGCTTAATAAATCATTAGAATGCATATGAATATAAGTATAGTATAAATATAAATATAGTTCGGCTGAAGGAGTACATAAAAAATGATAGTCAGTATGCTTTATATAGAAAGTGTATTTTCTGCGCTGCTTTATTCATCTTCATCACTTTGTATTATTCTTGGCGTGAATGTTGATGATGTACTCTGGACCAGAAAAAGATTTTAAACATAAATATGTGATATATACCCTTCTTGACTATCGTATTATTCTTGACCGTCTGCATTTAATGTTGGTGATGTACTGCTTTGATGCAACCTGTGTTGTTAAAAGCGCTATATAAATAAAAATGATTGATTGATTGATTGATATAACAAAAATTAAATATTTGCTAAAATACATTTTGAAATGCATTTAGTTTCAAATTTATTTTAGATTATATATTTTTTTACGTAAATATATTTTCTACAAAATACATTTTGACCATTTTTGAAAATACTAAAAAGTGATTCGCTATATTTACTCAATAAATTTGCGTCAGCTGATTATAAGTGAGGTTATTAATTAAATTTAACACACAAACGTTTATTATAATCAATCAAATGATCTATTCACAATAAGTGGCAAAAAACATGACAAAAGTAAGGTTTCAAAGTTTCTTTTTAACTATAAGCCTATTTAGCCATTTTCTTACATTTTTAATTAATAATCAAAACAAAGCAAGCAAGCATTTTCAATTCATTTTTTTTTTTTTTTTTTGAAGGTGTGTAAATCTTTGATACATATTTAATGAATCAAAGCTCTCTTTCAGCAGGGAAGCCAAATATGAGCCTGGCGTATTGGCTAAATGATCACTTTTTCTTTGACACGCCAATTATTCTGATGTACTTTCTGAAAGTTTAATTTAGTTTGTGTTAGTCCATATCCAGTGAAGATAGTTTGATAGTTATTTTTCAAATGTTTCACATAACACAACACGACCATTTATCGTTTAGTTCCTTTCTTAATCTTTTGACTTCATATAGTTGTTCAAGTCTCTCCTGGAGATCCTGCATGTGCTGCTCTCTTCTTTTTTTCAAACGATTCAATTCTTTTCTTAGTTTTCTGGCTTCCTCTTGAGATTCCTGCCTCATCTTCTTTACGTTTGCTTCAAGTTTCTGTATGATTTCGTCACACTCTTTTTCTTCTCTGTCTATTCTTTCTCTCTCCTCTCTTTCTCTTCTCTTGATCTCCTCCTCTTGGTCTCGTTTCAGATCTTTCGTCATTTTCTCCCATCTCTTCTTCTTCTCCACTCGTCTCTCTTCATCCTCTCTTTTTCTTCTCTTCCTCTCCTCTTTTCTCCCTTGCTCCAGCTGCTCATGATGTCTCCTCATTTCTTGTATGTTTTCTTCACATTCTCTCTCTTTCTGTCCTCTCTCTCTTATCTGTTTCTGTTCTTTCTCTTCTCTGTTGTGCTCTTCTTCTTCTCTCTCTCTTTCAGATCTTTGTTTCTCGTTCTCCAGTTCTTCTTGTTTCTCTCTCAGCTGGTTCTTGTGTCTCTCTTTTCTCTCTCTTTCCTCTTTCTCTCGTTCTCTCATATGTCGTTTCTTCTCTTCCTCCCATTCTCTGTGCTGGTGTTCAATATTTTCTTGAGTCTCTTTTGAGTCATTTTCAGCCTCTTTTATTTTTCTCCTCCATTCTTCTCTCTCTTTTTCTTCTTGTTTCTTCATCATTTGTTTCTCTAAATCTCTCCTTTTTATTGCCTCTTCATGTTTCATCTGTAATTCTGCTATAATCTGGTCATGATGATTTTTCATTTTTACTTGATCTTGTTTATATTCTTCCTCTCTCTTCCTCTCTTCTTCTGCTCTTTCTTTTAGCTCTTGTTCATACTGTATTCTCTGATCTTCAGCCTCTCTCTCCATCTCCTCTATTCTTTTATTATATTTAATTCTCCGCTGTTCCTCTTCTTCTGATCGTTTCTTATCCTCTGTCTCTCGTTTCTTCTGATCTGATTCTTCATTCGCTTCAAACACTCTCCTGAACTTTTCTTCTGTTTCTCTGAACTTGTTCTTCAGTCTCTCTCTTTCCTCATCTGCTCTTTGTTTCTTTTCCTCCAGTCTCTTCCTTATTCGTTTGATTTCCGTGTCATATTTGGCTTCAAATACTTCAACTTGAGCCTGATTTTGTCTTTCATTCTCACTTATCATTTCGCTTATTTGTTCAGTGGTACCTGCTGCCTCCTCAAACATCTCACTAGTGAAATGTTGGCCCTGATTTATCTCTTCTACAATTCTGAACAGATGAGTGACTTGCGTCTGATCTTCTGTTTCTCTGTTGTTAAAAGCCAGGAATCTGTTTCTACAGTCTTTCAGCAGGTTCTTAAGTTCTGAATTTTTACTTTTCTCTACATATTGTTCTATGGTTTGTCCTTTCAGATCCTCTTCTCTAGTGAAGAGAACGATGCAGAAATCTGCTGTTTTTGGGCCAAAGATCATCTTGATCGTGTCTAAAGCATCTGTCTCCTCTTTGTTGATTCTCCCCACACTCAGCACAATGATGATCGCATGAGGTCCAGGAGCCGAAAGAGAAATACAGTTCATTATTTCTCTTTGCACTTGTTCTTTTGTCAGTGAGGGGTCAAAGAGTCCTGGAGTATCAATAACATCAACTGACCGACCATCCACTTCACCGGTTCCCTTCTGACAAACAGTGGTCACTAAACGTGAGCTGTCTTTACTATCAAACTCATTTTTTCTGAGGATAGTGTTTCCCGTTGCAGACTTTCCACTTCCTGTCCTCCCAAACAGCAAGATTCTCAAACATCCTGAATCTGATGCAGACCATTCATCATCTGAAAATAAAATTGGTTTAGAGAGAGAGTTAAATGAGTGTTTACTATTTGCAGTAGCCAATTAGATTTTTTTCTACATGTCACATGATTATAATGGGGTCTATTTGCTTTTTATACTGAACAAAATTAGAAATGCAACACTTTTGTTTTTGCCCCTATTTTTTCATGTTAGTTGCATTTAAAAATACATTTTATTTTTTTAAACTGTGTGAAATGTTTTGAACAGCTTAAATTATAAATAAAAGGCGTTAAAATGCAAGCACCATTAATGCAATTCAACATGCTTTTTTGTTTTTTAAAAGACATTTGTCATTAATTTTCTTCTATACACCACTATTTATTTTTTTACATTTCAAAATGAACTGGTTATTGTTTTGACTTACCGGTTATGTGCTGAAACTCAGGAGTTTCTGTATAAAGTTTATTACTTTTCATTTTCTCCTTCTCCTCTTCTTCTCTTTCTCGTTCCTGTTGTTTCTGTTTCTCCCATTCCTCTCGTTCTTTCTTCATCTCTTCTCGTATCTTTCTCTCTTGATCCTCTAAGTCTTCAATGCTTGTTTTATATTCTTTTTCAGTTTTTATATATTCCACTTCTCTTCTTTTTCTCTCGTTGTCATGATTCTGTCTTTCTGCCTTGATCATTTCCTTCATTCTCTCTCTGTGTTTTATCTGAAGATCTTCTCTCTCTCTCTCGCTTCTTTCTCTCTCTTGTTTAAGTTTCTGGTAATATTCATCCCATATTTCCCTATCTATCTTTCTCCTTCTCTCATCCTCTTCTTCTCTTCTCTTTCTCTCTTTATCATGATTCCCTCTTTCTTCATCCATAATCATCTTCATTCTCTCTCTCTCTTCTTTAAGTCTCTGATTATGTTCATCCCACATCGCCTGTTCTTTCTTTCTCCTTTCCTCATCCTCTATTTCTCTTCTTTGTCGTTCCTGTTGTTTCTGTTTCTCCCATTCCTCTCGTTCTTTCTTCAGCTTTTCTTGTATCTTTCTCTCTTGTTCCTCTCTCTCTTTAATGTCTTTTTATACTTTTCTTCTCTTTTCAGTCTATCTTCCTCCATCTTCATCCTCATCCTCTCTTTTTCTTCTTCATGTTTGTTCATCAGTTCATCTCTTTCTCTGTTTAGTTTCTCCATTCTCTCCATCAGTATGTTCTTTTGTTGTTCTTGTATTTCTCTCTCCATCTCTCTGAACATCTTACATGAGTAGTAACTCCCTCCGTTCTCTTTCACCATGTTGTCTATCTTCTGCAGGAGATCAGTCACCTGAGTTTGGTCTTTAGTCTCGTTATTGAACACATGGTATCTGTTTCCACACACTTCAATCAACTGATTCAAAGCTGATCCAGGTTCTCCCAGAAACTGATCAATGGTTTTCTTCTTCAGAAAGTCTCCTCTGGTGAAGAGCACCATGGTGTACTTTACAGAGTTTTCTCCAAACGTCTCCTGAATGATCTTCACCGCTGTTTTCTCTTCTTGAGTGAACCGCTGTCCTAAATTGAGCACAATGATGAACACGTGGGGTCCGGGCAGGATCATGGGGATGCTTTGGCTGATTTCTCTCTTGATTTCTTCATTGCTGAGTTTAGTATCAAACAGTCCTGGAGTGTCAATCACAGTAATGTTTCTGCTGTTGATTTCAGCTGTCTCTCTATGACACACTGTAGTAACAGACTCTTGAGATGTTTCAGCTGCAAACTTGACTGCTCCTAAGATGGTGTTTCCAGTTGAACTCTTTCCAGATCCAGTTTTTCCCAGAAGCACAATCCTCAGTTCATCTTCTCTGTCTCTTGAATCTGAAGATGGAGCAAATAAAAAAAATATATATAATGAATTGTAAAAGTTTTAAATTGCAGATAATGTTACCGTTTTGTGTAAAATCTGTGTAGACTTTTATAATCATGAAAGATTTCCTAATCATTACCTTGTGATTGAAACCACGTCTCTAATGAATGGATTCTCCTCTTCATTTCATCAAATTTCAGCAGTTTTTCCATCTGTGCCTCCATCAGTGTCTCTGTGGAGAAACAAACAGCGCTGTTTTCCTCAACCATCTGCTGCAGTTTCTCCATCAACACAGACACTTGTGTGTTCAGGTCAATGAAATGATGTCGACCTCCTAAACTCTGAATGGCAGACTGTGTTTCTTCATTTAGTTCTGCTGCCTGATGATCTGAGTTCTGCTTTATGAGGATCATGATATGTTTGTTGATTCTTGAGCTGAAGATCCTCTGGATCTCCTCTATTTCTGCTCTGTCTTCATCAGTCAGTGGAGCATCAGGAACGATGAAGATGAAAACATGAACTCCAGGATGAGAGAGAGACACACAGCGGTGAGTCTGACGCATCACTTCCTCTTCTGAGAGCTGAGTGTTGAACAGAGCTGGAAGCTCCACCAGACTGATCTGACATCCATCAAGCTCCACGTCTCTCCTCACACACTCTGAATCTGATCTTCTCTCGCTCTGATTTAGGATCAGCTCTGAGATGAAGGATTTTAATCCTCTGTTACTCCCACACACAACCAGATTCAGCTTCACGCACTCTGGAATAATGGAAAAGCAATGAACTAGTTGACAAAAATTTTATTGATGTTGCATTCCTAGCATGATGGAATTATGTAATCATTACTGCACTGTAATTTACTGGTTCCTCTTTAGGAACTTTGAGCTATATTAAAGCACTATGGGAAGGCCCCCTGCGTGACCGTACTCTGAATCTACTGTGTAATCTGTCTGTAATCTGTTTTTTTTTTTCTGGATGCCCTGCTTGCACCCTTCGGTCTGTACATCGACCCTGTGAATATGGTTTTCAACTGACATCAGAAGGTGTGTATGCAGGCATCTGCACTCCAGATGTTCATCCGCTCGCAAGCTCAGGGTGCTGCCCTTTGCGAGACCTCATACTCGTAAAGAGAGTTGCTTCTCACCAACCCTGCAGCGGGGTTTGGGGTCAAAGCAGCGCTCTAGGTCTGGAGTCTCTAAACAACCCAAGCAAGATCTTCTCTGCAAAGAGGTCCCAGGCCAAGAAGTAGTCCTGAAGATTGTGGTTCAAAGCAGACCCTTAGCAGGTGGATTATGGATGCCATCACCACTTATTATGTGTTCTCTGTTCTCCCCTCACCAATGGAAGTCAAGACTCACTCAACCCGGAGTGTGGCAACCTCTGTGGCCTTTTTTGCAAGTGTCTCAGTACACAACATCTGCAATGCTACCTGTTGGTCTACACTCTTACGCTTTTGTCAGGTTTTACTGCCTGGACCTCCGTGCTTCTCCTGGCTTTTCAGTTCTCGTGCCCTGATGTGCAGGAACTTGAGAGCATTTTGTGGGTATTTTCCCATAGTGCTTCAGTGCAGCTTAAAGTTATTGAAGAGGATCAACTCCAGGTTATGTATGTAACCATGGTTCCTTAAAGGAACGAGAATATGTGTCTCCATGCCACACTCCCGTCATCCCATGCCACAGGCTGACGCCGGTTTTCCCACACATGCTTTTAACCTTCCTGGTCTCAGTGATGTCCAGCCCTTCCATTGGACAGATTACACAGCAGATTTAGAGCATGGCCATGCAGGGGGCATTCCCATAGTGCTTTGATTAAAACCAATTCATGTCTATTACTTAATTCTCACAAAGATGCTTTATTCAGAGAAATAATTGAATGCACTCACCCAGTGTCTTGATCTTCTGATGTAACTCTTTGATTTCATTGTCTTTCACTCTTAATTTCCCCTCTAGTTCATGTCTGACTCTCTTCTCTGGAACTCTCATGTACGTCTGAATTGAATAGGGTTCAGTCTTCATGGTCTCTATATGATCAAACAGGTCTAAGATCTTTTCTGAGTTTCTCTGATCCTTTAACCCAATCACACTGTACCGGCTCTCATAAAGACTCACAAACTCTCTGACACTTTGATCACGTTCAGTAATGAAAAGCATCATAAGGTGCTCATTAGAGTTAAATATTCCTTTAATCTTCTCCATTTCTGCTCTGTCTTCATTTGTAAGTGGATAGACAGAAGTAACAAGGATGAAGACATGAACTCCAGGATCACAGAGAGTCAGACAGTAGAGAGTCTCCCGCATCATTTCCTCCTCTGAGAGCCGAGAGAGAGCTGGAAGTTCTATTACCTTGATCTGACGTCCATGAATCGTCGCCTCTCTCGTCTGACACACTTTACTCATCTCTTTCTGAGATTTACTTGGTTTGCCTCTAAACATCTTAGACACTGAGTTCTTAAGTGTTGAATTATGTCCACACAGCACAATGTTCAGCTTTGCTTTTCCAGCAGGCATCACTGAAAACAAGATTTAGAGACAGTAGACTCAGATCAGCATTGGTACCTTAAACAATGACTTACCTTACACAATTATTATTATGTATAATATAATTACATTACAACATGAATCTGCTGTGTGGTTCGTGGCCAGATGTGTAACAGGGGTTGGACAATGAAACTGTAACTTTTAGTTTTTGTCAGGTGTGGTTTAAAGGAAACTGAAAGAAAATCCAATTTTAATTTACAGGATAATACAGGCAGGCAAACAGGCAGACAGGCAGATAAACTAAACCACGTAATACATAGATGAGATCGGACAAACAGTACTGAAACCACAGGACTTAAATACTCAACGTAAATACTTAATAAATAAGACACAGGTGAAAACGCTAAGACAATTAACTAAAGTAGGTCACAGAACACATGGCACACGACAAAACAATAACACAAAAGGAGTCCACGTGTGACAGTTTTGGAGGTTTCAAGGCTAACTTGATCAACCTGGTGGCCAATCTTCATTAATTGCACATTCCAGCAGTAAGAGCAGAGTGTGAAGTTTTAATCAGCAATCAGTAATAGCAGTTTTGCTTAAAATATTGCAATGAACACAACATTAAGAGTGACAGAGTTCAAAAGAGGACAAATTGTTGGTGCACGTCTGGTTGATGCATCTGTGACCCAGACAGCAAGTCTTTATGATGTATCAAGAGCCATGTTATCTAGGGTAATGTCAGCATACCACCAAGAAGAACCAATCACATCCAACAGGAGTAAATGTGGATGCAGGATGAAGCTTTCAAACAAAAAAAACCATATAACCACAGCTGCCCAACTCACTGCAGAATTAAATGTGCATCTCAGCTCCTGTCCAAAATCTCCACAGGGTCAATATACATGACTGGGCTAATATAGCCAAACCTTTGGTCACTCAATAGTGCCAGCAGTGTGTCTTGGGCTGTGGATAATGTGAAATGTGTAATGTATTGTTCTCTGTGTAATGTGTAATGTATTGTTCTCTGATGAGTCCTTCTTCACTGTCTTTCCTACATACGAGAGAGTTACGGTGTGGAGAAGCCCCAAAGAAGCATACCACCCAGACTGCTGCATGCCCAGAGTGAAGCATAGGGCTGGATCAGTGATAGTTTGGGCTGAATATCATGGAATTCCCTAGACCCAAAACTTGTGCTAGATAGACACGTCACTGGCAAGGACTAGCGAACCATTTTGGAGGAAATATGTGCACCCAGTGGTTCAAACACGGTGCACTGTATCAGGATGATATTGCACCAAAACACCCAGCAAGACTGGTGATGGAGTGGTTTGATGAACATCAAGTTGAACATCTCCCATGGCCTGCACAGTCACCAGATCTAAATATTATTGAGACACTTTGTGGTGTTTTGAAGGAGCGAGTCAGGAAATGTTTTCTCCACCAGTATCACGCAGTTACGTGGACACTATTCTGCAAGATGAATGGCTCAAAATCCCGCTGGCCACTGTGCAAGACTTGTATCTGTCATTCCCAAGACCAAATGATGCTGTATTGGCCACAAAAAGAAGCCTACACCATAATAATGAATTATTGTCTAAAACCAGGCGTTTCAGTATCATTGTCCAACCCCTGTACATTCCAACATAAGCTAACATACACTTGTCGCATAAAACCTTAAAAACATCTCACTATGTGGGAGTAAGAGAAGAGCAGGGATATGGATTTGACAATGCAAGAGAGAACTCAATTTATTCTAGTTTCTGAGCACAGAGGCTAAAGCATGTGCAAATTTACACATGAAAGGTCTGTCACAAATTACGTGTTTACGTATCCATACGCTTTTTAAGTGGGTATCTGGAAATCCTTGACTTTCTCAAAGTTTTTCTAACTTTTTCTTAAAAGTTCTTAAACCTAAAATAGATAAGTAAAAATAGTAAACAGTAGTTCATGTTCTGTGTTAGCACTCATTCATTTTCTCTGTCTTTTCCTATTTAGACTACTGCAAATTAACTATTAAAAGACATAATTCATAAGAATACACTTAGAGGTATTATTCTGAAAAACAAACAAACAAACCTCCTCCATCACTTGCTGTTTTTGTGCTCTCGTTGAGATCAGGATCCTTCTCTTTGCTGTCTACTCCGTCTGAAACTCCAGACACGCTCTGATCTTCATCCACCGATGATCCATCACCTCCAGCCTCATTCATGTCACAGATGAGAAATTTTCTGTGTTCCCTCTCGAATATCTTTTCTATTTTTCTGAACAACTCGGATCGCCATCCTGGGTTTATTGTATCAAACTGTAGACGTCCTCCTCCGCACTCCTTTATTAAATCGGAAACAGCATTATTCCATATCACAGAGGCCAGTTTGGATGTGTGTGGCTCTTCATCGGTGGTCAGCGCTATAGTGTGTTTCACGGCCTGTTTACTGAAGAGGTTCAGCACGGTTCTCACTCTGTGTCTGTCTTTCTCAGTGAAGTCCTTATACTGCAGTACGAGAACAAACACATGAGGTCCCGGAGCAGACAGAGACACGCACTCTCTCACTCGCTGTGTGATCAGATGTTGTGGGAGATCGGTCTGGAGCAGGTGAGTGTTGATGACTGTGATGCGTCTGCCCTCCACTTCTCCGCTGATTTTCATACCGTGCTGCTTTAAAGAGATTGAAGCTTCTCTGTTAAATGCTTCCGTTCCGCTGTAATGTTTCCCACTCGGCTGTTTTCTGATCCGTTCTTTCCTATCAGAACGATCCTCAGATCGCACGCTGAAAAAAAAAAAAAGTACGGACAGAAACAAAGATACACAGACATTAAGTTACGTTTTATGGAGATCTAGTTTGTTTTAAAAAAGCTAATAAAAACTAATTAAATGCAGAAATAAATGCAACATTAGCCTTCATTGCATTGATTGCCTATAAACGGATTATTCTTAAAGCTGTTTTGATATACCAGTGAGTTATTTTCCCTTTGATGTTGTTGTTAGATGAAGATTAAATGATACTGATAGATGCAGGGAAACTAGACTGCTGTCACTTTAAGAAATAAGTGTTTATGTTCACTTAATCACCTGCTGTGTTCACAAGAATGCGTGTGTATTATGTTAGCTGAATCATAATGCAATTAACATAAGCAAAGCAGTCACACACACTTCAAATAAAGTTGTGTATGCTTGTTATTTTAATTAAATGTTGTTAACAGTGAATGCCCCTTGTTTGTTTTCTATTCTCTTTTAGTTTTAACTGAAATTATACATATTCTAAGTAAGGAAAGAGCAATCAAGGTCATGCAGCAGCAAATTTAGCTTTGTTCTCATTTACATGCATTGTAAATTTTCTATATTTTAAAAATAGTTTTGAGTGCATTTGGCTCAAATTGGGGTCGTGAAATTCAAAGTTATTTTCAAATGTGACAATACATGTATCTGAAGACATTTTATGGGTTATAAAACACGCTGCAACATAGTGGAGCTGTAATATTACATGGTTATTGATAATATTCAATTATTATTATTAGATTACACGTTCATTTGCAAGATTTTTTTTAATACCACCTACAATAATTAACAGTCAAAATATGGGCCATATTTTTAATTACCTTTTGCAAACTTTTTCTCCTTTTCAAATTTGAAATCACATCAGAAAAGCATTTTCAATAAAAATCAAGGATACTTAGGTGTAGGGAGGGCTTTATTTTCCCAATAAGGTGGCATCCATTTAATAATTTGAATTCAAATGCACACTCACGTTATTATTGCATACTGTTTTTGCTACAATACTTTTGTATTGAAAATTGCCACTATTTGCAATAATACAAATAGCAAGTCTTGCTTTTTTATGTGTAAAAATAGAATCTATAGTTATGTGCACCAGCACCAGGACCAGCAGGTCGTTCACCAAAACAGATATACTAAGTAGGTATGGTTATCATTAAAAAGATGATTAAGACACAAAAGCAGCATTTCCTACCTTTTGATAAACAAAACGAACATCACATCTGAGCAAAGCATATTCTGTTCTCCACTGCTTTATTTCAAGTTTGTTTTTTCCTCAAGTAAACTGGATATGAACTGTATGAACTGTAAGTGGGTCATTCTACAGAAAGCACATTATTAAATTACCTTTTGACTTTATGAATCCATATAAACATACATATTTGTTCCTTTTTTGGGAATTTATTTCAAGATGTGCCATTTCTTCAGCAATATTAAAAGTTTGTATGTAAGATTTCTTTTATTAGCACATTTAGTCTGAGTTACAGAAAAACAAGAAAAAAGCACGAAATAAGGAGACTGTTCTATTTATTTAATGTGACAGAAAAAAAAACAGCAAAAACACAGTAAAATAGTGATCTCTACTGGCGTTTCCTTCCTTATGGGTGACACCAGTGAAAGTCAGCACATCAGATCTCTCTTTTTAATACATTTGAATAAAAATGCATTTTACAAAATGTACCACCCGTGTTTTTCCGACCTTCTACCCGTGAACTTGCACTAGACTGACGTCCTCCCAGGTCCGAGTTCTGACGTCACATAGCCCGCGAAACAGCACTGGCAACCGCACAAATAAAAGGTATAAGAGCGCTGTTTTTCCTCCTCCGTTTCCCTCAAATAAGCAAAAAGCAGCTTTGGCGACTGTAAATGTTTGTAGACGAGCATAAGCTCCTTCCGGTCCGCCAGCTAGCTAGGTTACATCTAACTAGCACGATTCCTAGAGCTCTACAAAGTCTCTCAAAAACCTGCCTGGAACGCAGCATTAGCTAAAGGCTTAGCTAACTTTATTAGATCAAGTTAGCGGTCAAGTGTTAACTAGCACATCACCATCTCACTTCTTTTCTCTCAGTACGCTCGGAAGTTCAGTTAAAATGAATACAGCCGAGAGGATGTTAACAAAATGGTTGACAGGCCAGTTTACAGCGACGCCATTTCACGACACGACCTACAGCAGTCAACATTTAAAGCGGATCAAAAGCAGTTGTCCTAAAACTAAAACAATACTCATTCTTGTTCTAGTCTAACCTTGATGAACTTTTACGATCCATTACCGTATTCTTCGACACACTCAAAAGTGTGTATAGGCATATTTTTCTTAAAAACGTGCGGCGCTGTATAAGCAGGGGCGTGTCTACGCGGTGGCCAGGTATTACAATTTTTTATTAATATTTATTTTAGTGTCATATTTTATTTAGCGCGTTTATGCTTTGTTGTTGATGCACATGCAATAAAACCAGCTTCCAGAAATAATCATAATAATGCAAATTTACACACAGCCTATTTTGTCCCGTCTCTGCTTTGGTTATGCGATGTCGAACATTATGCCGCTTCAAGAGCGCCTTCCGCGTAAATATTCAGATGTCATTCCCGAAACATTGCAGACTGTACCCAGACGGGGCTTTTTGATATTGCGCAGCCGCAGTCCGATTCAAACACAACCTCCATCCTCATTGTGAAGAAATCAGTGCTGTTAAATCAAGTAGCAAAACATTTGAACATACCGTTAAATGGTGGAATGCTAACAGCCGGCTCTAGTGCCGTTTCTTTTGCATTTCTAAACCTAGCAAAAGTGCCATCTTGAAATCACTGCACTTGCACTATAAGCTTCTCTCGCTGCTTCTGCAAAAACCGCATCCGCCTGCAGACCGATGCTCCAGCGGCAGGAAAGAACACTCACCGCAAACTCGTTTTGTTTGTTTGTTTTTTCAGTGAGCCAGTTTTTAAAAACGTGTATTGGTTTAACCGAGAGCGGCGGAAAGTGAAGCGAAAGTGAGTTCGTGTCGATGCGTTTGGGTCTCTGCAAGCTCCCATTGGTCAGCTGGGCTTTGCTAGCCCTGATTTGATCGACATGTCGCTACTACAATTAGAACGCAAAATAAAACGTGTTCGCAAAAATAAAAAAAAACTAAAGCTAAAATGATGCAGTGATACTAGCGGACACTAAAGGAACTCGTAGAAATGTAGCAATTTCGAAAGAGACATTGAAATAAAACTAAAATAATAACGCAGGTCTAAATACGTTTTATATGTTTATCAAGCAATCATTTAATAAACTGAACGAAGCAGACCGTCTCCTGTTGTTGGCTGATTCTTCATCAATACTTGAATCTTTCATTCTCCAACCCGATGATATCTCAACACAAACGCCTTCAAATCCAAATTTAATAGAATAACAATAAAACACTAAGAGACCTAATCACGAATTCCTAAATGCGCGAGACAGTCATAGCCGCTTCGTCTTCGTGCACCGAACAAAGAAAACATATTTAAGAAACGAAAAGCAAATCGGTGTGATACCGTTGGCTAATATTTCACACTTCATAAATCACTGAGGAAAAGTCGATGCGTAGTCTATTATTTGAATATAACTTCATTCTTACCTGAACCTGACGCCATTTCAACACCTAAAGCATCAAATCAAAATCGAAAGAAAAACGAGTAAAGAAGAGAGACCCTCATCAGTGCCCCGCCTGAAACAACCTTTACGTGAAGAGAAACTGAGAATGAAACCTGAAATAATGTGGGCTAGTCGGTGTGTGTTCTCCATTATTTGATATCTCTTTTAAATAAAAATTGAAATATGACATATGCAAATATTGTTTTGTTTAAAAGCGATACATAAACCTAAATGCTCATTTTATCATTTATTTAATTCTACTCCAGCATAAAGTAGTCTAACATTAAAGTGTCACCGCTTAGTATGAAATCAGTAAAGCGTGAGTATAGCCTGACATTTATTCGTGTTTTCTGACTTCACACATGAGAGGATGCAATTAAGCAGATCAGCTGTCAGTATTGGTTTCGCGCTTGAACAACAGTGACTTTTCATTCAAATACCAACATGATAATGCACTTCTTCCTAAACGATTGCAAATATTGATGTTATACCCAAAAAAAGGTTTTCAAAATCTGGAATCCGAGGTTGCATAAATAAATAAATGGATAATAATTCAAATATAACCTCTGGCCACAGTGGCTGGTGAGCAAAGAGTTGAAGTTGAAGTAGAATGTCTGAAGTGGACTGTTGGTTGACACCTAGAGGAGAAGTGTCATCATCTCTGGCCTGTGGCGAGGGCTTTGCTGATTGTTTTGAGCTTCTCCATGCCATGAGAGCTGCCTTATCTTCTGAGATTACTTGGATTTTTATCAGCCCACGAACCTCTGCTATCACCCATGATGACCATGATGGTGGTTTGACTGTTTCCTTGTGCTCTGTCTCTGAACATGTTCCCACCCGTGTGCTGAGAGATAGCATCGTCTGGGGCACACTGTGTGGTCTGCGTGATGAAATTAGCTTGAGGCATATGTTGTGTTGCTAAAATGAATATGAATAAAGTAAAACGGGACCAACTCGGAGATCAGGTGCCAAACGAGAAGAAGACGAACGTTGGCCGAGTTTAGGAATCCATTTTGAGCAAACCAGTAGATTAAATGGACAATGAAGTGGTGTGATTATTTTCACCCAGCCTCCTCAGGTGTCACGTGTGCGAGTATAATGTGCAAAATACAGTTAAAATGTTCTCCTAATGCTTCTCCACAGACTATAGACATAAGAATATTAGAGCGCCACCTTCTGGCTGAATCACGCAAAACTCAATCCAAATGAATGTCCAGGAGCTGCTACTGCATATATATAACCAGCTGTATGTGTGTATATATATATATATATATATATATATATATATATATATATATATATATATATACACAGCTAATTTAACCATTTATATATAGTGTTTATCTGTGTATCAGATATTAGTTTTTGTGAAGTTGTGAAGTGTTTTTTTGTTATATTTAGTTGAAATGAATGAATTATTCCCAGTATGTCATGATTTTTATTTAATTTATTTTTAATTGATGTTAGGTCTAATATTAAAAAGTGTGATTACTGGCAATTACTCACATATGTGTGACTGTCTGATGAGAAATGCAGTAGAAATAATACCCTTCTAATTTTTAAAATCGGCTATATTTCTTACATGTATGGAACGATCCATTTATGTTCTGTAAGAAAAATATTAGGCATCATATCATAAATACACTCACCAGCTGCTTTATTAGGTACACATGTTCTATGCTTGGTTACTTAAATAGCTAATCAGCCAATCACATGACAGTATAGCTTGGGCATCTAGACATGGTGAAGACGACCTGCTGAAGTTCAAAGCAGGCATCAGAAGACCCTGCGTCCTCATATGAGCACATTGTATAGAGTCTGGATGTCATTTAGAGCTTTTCAGGATACCAAACGATTGGATGATTGGAAATGAAAAAAATAAAAGGCAAGAGCAACAGGAGATTTGAAGGTCATGAAATTTTTTCTTCCTGTGATTGGCTGAATGTTAGTTCGCTCAAATATAAGCAACAAATCAGAGAACATGGGCAGAAATATTGGCGGTGGCTCCATCAAACTCGAAATCAAAAGCAGAAGCTAAAATTTGATTTATTAACATATTACTAGCTCACACTGTCCTGTGAATATATACAACATCTGTCTCTCTTCTGTCAACCAAGATACATATTTAGGCTTTGATTTGAACAAAACAGTTCATCCTTGTGGCTGCCTGTAAATTTCCCCAAGACCAAATCTCATAATCAACTATTCTAAAATAACATTTAGGTTCACGCTTCGCTTCATCAACTTTTACTCATGAATTTTTTTGCAACAGCTGAATTTTTGTGATGTTCTTCAGTTTGGTTGTATCTGTACAGAAACGTGGTTTGATCGGTTGAGGAGATAAACAGCTTCTGCTGGATGTTTGTGCGTGGCTGAAGTGTTTATGGCACACATGTTCATGGAGACTGCGATGTAATCCATTATCAGTGAGATTCAACGACCTCAAACTAAGACATGGAGGAAAAGTACTTCCCTCGCTGCTTGTTGTTTTACTAGTTTTACTAATTTAATATCAATCACACAAGGAGTGTTATAAGTGTAGACACATAATTGTTTCGACAGATGTATGTTATAAAGAGATAGTTCACCAGAAAATATGAAAAATCTGTCATTAATCGATCATGTCTTTCCATAAAACCATCGTTCATCTTCAGAACACAAATGAAGATGTTTTTGATGAACTCTGAGAGCTTCGTAAACATCAAGTATACTACCACGATCAAGAAAGACATCAGTAAAACAGACATCAGGGGTTCAACCAAGTGTACGAATATCTTCTTTTCATTTCTTTTCATTTGTAGGAGAACGAAGCTCGGTGGCGGCTTACACAAGATCATGAAAACAGCTAGCGTTAAAATTTTAACAATCGTAGGCAGTTTGGCCCAAAATATTGTTTTAATATATTAATATGGCTACTAATAAGTAATAATTAGTGATAATGTTTGTTATTAATCTATTATACAGAAAAGCCACAGCATGGCCTGTTAACTTTCAGGAGGCCTGTAACTATTGTTTAGAAAGGTCAATAACTTTATTATAAATAATTATGATTAAAAGTCATTCACAGTCATTTCTTAATTTTTTTGTCAGGAAATGTTATGCATCTGCTGAGAGAGAGAAAACCTACTTTGCGCTGGAGAAAAAACCCTTTTTAGCCAAAATAAGTCCTGAGTAGCTGTAGCTTTATTCTCTCTAAAGTGTTCTCCTGCATAAAAAGGAAATGCTGCCCAAAACATAACGTTGGAGGAAATCTCTAATATGGACAAAGGCATACGCTATCACTGAAGTAGCTGAATAAAACACAGATATATTTATAACGCAGTGCTGATCAACATAATCTTTATCTCTGTATATATCATGTAATGCAACATGAAACCAGGAAGTTACTGCAAACACTCCACTCACGTTATGAAATCAATTTGGAGAAAAACTTCATTAATTGTTTCTTGTTTGATTGATTTGAAATTCCTCAAAATCATCCAATCAGCTCTCAAATAAGACCCCGGGTGTTATGAGTATACACTCATCTAATCCAGCACTCAAGCAACATTTCATTCTGGGCCAAAATCCACTTTAAAAAGTGAGGTTAAGCAAAACCTTGATTATTTTGATGACTTCCTCCGACAGAGGAAACTGAGACGGAGTGAGAATCCTGTCGAGAGAAGATTTAAGCAGATAAATATCACACTTCAGTCTTGAGTGGGGTTTTCAGCGAAACAGCAAAGAAAATGTTTCTCCGATTAGTTTTGTTATGTTTGTGGCGTCTTGCCGGTGAGTTTGTGTTTTTAAAACTTTTAAACTTGAAGGCTTGGTTTCACTTCAGTTCAATTAGGACATTTTAGTCATTTTTATAAACATGCTTAGAAAAAAACATCTTCAGACAAACCCAAGGTGCTGATTTTAAGATCAGTCAGTGCACGGTTATTTAGTTGAAACAGCTTAGACTTCCATTTTAGTCTGTTAACCTGGGGATAATGTGTGATCAACTCTGTGTTCTCCAGCTGCAGCCGATGATCTGGTGGTGAAGAAGGGAGATTCAGTCACTCTATACACTAACATCCCTGACGTCAAGCATGGGTTTTTGCGAATTCAATGGTCTGGTAAAGCTGTAATCGCTGAAATCACTGATAGGGCCAACAACTTCACTGTGTATGATGATGTTCTTGATGGGATATTCAGAAACAGAGTAGAGCTGGACAATCAAACTGGATCTCTGACCATCACCAACACCAGACCTGAAGATGCTGGACTTTATGTATTATTCATGGAAAAGATGATGAAATGATGTCCTGTCTGTTGAACTATTTCATTCTCACTGTGTATGGTGAGTAAAATATTTGTTTTTCAGGCAACATGTGCTTCTGATGTCTTCCGCTGTAGATCGTTTGGCATTGTTATATAGTATAATGAAGTTATTCCTGTCTGCAACAAACATTGCTGTTTGTTTTCTGAAACAGAAGAAATATCAGCGACGGAGGGAGATTCAGTCACTCTCCACTTTAATCAGACTGAAATCAGAGACAACTTAAAGATATTTTTGAAGTCTGAAACAGAAAATGCGTTCACGCTTGTGAAGTGTGGTCTGTTTGAGAGATTCAGAGAAAGAGTGGAGCTGGACAATCACACTGGATCTCTGACCATCACCAACACCAGACCTGAAGATGCTGGACTTTATAAACTGGACTTTAAGACATCAAAAGCATTCAGAGTTTCTGTCTACGGTTAGTAAAGATCTTTGGTTCTGTTCCTCAAATGTTCTGATTTTGTAAGCTAGTTACACTACCAGTCAAAAGTGTTTGAACAGTGAGATTTTTTAATGTTTTAATAAAAACAAGTCTCTTTCTGCTCACCAACCCTGCATTGATCCAAAGCACAGCAAAAACAGTAAGATTTTGAAATAATTCTACTATTTGTATTTTATAAGTGTTTTCTATGAATCTGTGTTAAAATGTAATTTATTCCTCTGATCAGATCTGATTTTTCAGCATCATTACTCCAGTCTTTAGTGTCATGAAAATCAGCTTTGAATCACAGAATACATTACATTTTAAATTATATATATTTATATTAAAAAATTACTGTTTTTACTGTACTTTGGATCAAATAAATGCAGGCTTGTTGACCAGAAGAGACTGTTTAAAAACTTTGACTGGTGCTTTACTACATATTACACTGTTTAATGACGACACTCTCTCAACCGCTTTCAGCTCGCCTGCCGCTCCTGTCATCAGCAGTAACTGCTCTTCATCATCATCTTCATCAAACTGCTCACTGTTGTGTTCGGCGGTGAACGCGAGTCACGTGACTCTCTCCTGGTACAGAGGAAACAGTTTATTGTCCAGCATCAGTGCGTCTGATCTCAGCATCAGTCTCTCTCTACCTCTGGAGGTGGAACATCAGGATAAAAACATCTACAGCTGTGTGATCAACAACCCCATCAGAAACCAGACTCAACATCTGGACGCCAGCAGACTCTGTCACACGTGTTCAGGTACAGCAGATAGAGCTGTGTTTAGTGTTTATTGAGCGGATCTCAGTCTGATGTGTTTATTCCTCAGACTCTCAACACTGTTGTGGTTTTACTGAAGCTGTGATCCGATTGGTCCTCTCCGCTCTGGTGGGCGTGGCTACAGTCCTTATTCTTGTGTATGATATCAGATGCAGAAGAGCTGAACATGAACGAACACATATTCACCCAACAGGTACTTGACAGCTGTTTTTCGTAGAACGTTTTAAAAATATAATTCATCTTCATTTATTTCTAATGGTGTTTATTTCTAGGCGACTTCGCTTTCCTCCTGGAAGACTATTTGAGAACAAGCGTAACATATTGTGCTTGTCTGTCATAAAAAGGCTGAAGATGACCAAATATTGCTTAGCTCACGCTACATTATGTACTATATAACAGTGCAGAGTGTACAGTAAAATATAAGATGTGGAAACTATCAGCTTGACTTTAATAAAGATATTAAGCTTCTTCAGCCAGAAACTCAACCCTTAGCAGTTTGACTTAAGATGCAGGTTCTAAACACCTATAAAGCTGGTTCTAGATGTCTCCTCTGCATTTAACCCAATACAGGCTGATATTTTGATGTCAAAACGTGCACATTATTAGTTTGAAACATATATGTAACGTGAAATGTATAATGTGTGATGCTTTGAACTGTGTTGGTGTAAAAAATGATTTGTCGACACAACTAGACTTAGTCAAGTCATCATGTTACGTTCACTCAACTTATATGTGGTTGTTGAAAATTGAGCCAGTGTATTGTATCAGTTAATGAGCATTTAACATTTTTAGTTAAATCAACTTAAAAACATAGATTTTTAATGTTTTCATAAAAATAATAAAATAAACTTGAGGTATAGTACTTTTTGGTAAGGGAAGTTATGATGTTTTATGTCAGCTGAACACCATTTATTTAACTAGAAATTGTAAATTAATGTAAAATGCTTTATTTTTATGATTTTGAAATCTAATCTTCTCACCCAGTTTAAAAAGGCTTTATTTTTATATATACTCATATAAGACAATATGATCATGACTAATTGCTGTGTATTTACTATGTATTTGCATTTATCAATAAAGTTTTATTAATCACACACACTGTTGTTCTTTCAAATGGGGTAAAATTAATGAATACATTTGATATGTATGAATATATATATATATATATATATATATATATATATATATATATATATATATATATATATATATATATATATATACACAAAAGCATTTTTATTAATTTTAACTTGAAGCACTAAAATAACTGAGACAAGAATAAATAAACACATCAATAATAAATCAATAATAAAAGTCAACAGTGTGCTGCTGAATGGCCGCTTTAACTCGTTCGTCACACATTTATAATGATTATGAAGCCAAATCGAAACTGAAACCGAAACCGAAATCTAATTCGTCTACTTCACATTCATTTTCCCGCGAGCTCTTCAGGACGCGTTTTTCTTCCGACTTATATTTCGTTATTGTCAATAATGAGGAAAATCACAAGTTCACCAATGAAATTAGTGTTGATCTATAAAATCAGCACTGTTCTGTACTCAGTTAAGTTTTAACAAATGCTTTTATAAATAAAGTATAATATCTGAACAGTCTAAAAATGTGAATGTGCTTCAGTGTCTTATCGTGTGTGTGTGTGTGTGTGTGTGTGTGAGAGAGAGGGAGAAAACATTGTTTGATGCCCAAATAAATGAATCATCTCACAACAGAAATAATTACCTTCCAAAACGATAAAATCATCTTTATTTTTTTTTACACGAGAACACATCGAGAGAAGCTGTTCCCAGCGTTTTACATCCACTGTAAAGAATAAACAAGTTAAAGTCAGTTTTATCTGGACATATTAATGTATTCATGTTTAGCTGCACTTTATATTTAACCACTAGAGGGTGCACAAGATTGTCTTCAAGAACTCTCAACAAAACACATCGATGCTCTTTCATCGGATCAATTGGAGAAGAAACCGCGTTTCTCGAAATTCAATTCTGGTTTAAAGAAAAAAAGAATCGCATAGTTTAACTCAATGACAGTTTTTCTGCGTGTCTGCAGGCGGGGCGCAGGGCAGCTCTCTCCAGCAGCGCTTCTTCTTTCGGTTTCGATGCTCTGTGGATAAATGGCGTCAGGTATGCAGCCACGTTTTCTCGACGATTCTTTACGTTTTTATTAAACATTAGCCAACAGGAGAGGGTTGTTTACTTAATTTACTTTATTAAATGACAATATTTTTCTTCGTGTAGTCTGTTAAATAATATTTCACTTAGCGTGGCGTTCAACAGCAGGAAGAAACTAAACTTGGCACGTTTTTAATGTTCCTATGTGCAGACGTGTAATGTCGACACACTGTAGATCTTCTGGCGATGATGAGAGCAATCATATTTTCTCCAGTTATATGAACCTTCATCCATATCATCACTCAGTTCTTCCAACAAACGCTTTATAACGTGTTTATGTGGTTTTCTCTAACAGAAGCAGGCAGACGTAGTCCACCATTTGATCGTCCTGACAGTAAGTAAATGAAATCCCCTGGCTTTGATGTATTATATACGATATATACTCAATATATTAGTGATATCAGTACGCTTGACAGAGCAGCTTCCAGCGCAAAGAGTAAGACTCTTCAGTGTTAATTCTGCAGCTATTTATTTTTGCTTGTTTTCCAGTGAGCGACCTGGAGGGTCGTGCTTTCAGGAAAGAAATAGATCAGAAAACAGACGAATGTGGCAAAGGCTTTACTGGATACAATAGTGTTTGACGGCTCGAAGTCGCCTCATTCACTGCAGGACAGTGAGAAGAATCACAGAGTAACGCGGGACAGAAAGATCTCGGTCGCGTCATCAACACTCACCTGCTCCAGACGCATCTCTCCCATCAGCAGGTCACACGCCATGCGAGAGAAAAGTGCGCGCCTGTCTGCTCCGGGGCCGCAGGTGATCCTACTTCGCCCTGCAGCGGCACGACTTGGCGAGGGCGTACAGACACCGAGCGAAAGCGCGCTGAAGCTCTTTTTCGTAAACGGGCCGTGAGACACACACCATAGTGCTGACCACCAATGAAGAGGCACGCGGAGCAGTGGTCACTTTAAGAGTAACGCCGTTAAGTGATTTAATAACGGAGTGCGGAGGAGGGCACCTGCGCTCGACGCGTGTGAGAGCCGAGTTCTTCAAAAAGACCAGGAGATACTCCTGAGAGAACGTGAAGAGTATCTCATCTGTGGCACGTTTGAGGATGAAGATCTCAAAGAGAGCACAGAATCACTTGAGCCGGAGGAGGTCTGTAAACGTCTTACGAATCTCTGTTTTGTCCTTTTTATAGTAAGAGGTTTGTAGAGACCGGACATGATGGACGGCATGAGGGATAACGTCCGTTTATGATCAGGATTCGTTAATCCGCTGTCATTCCCTCACTGATTTTAGGAATGATTCTACGGTTAGGGTTATATCCAGAAACCGTGTGTTCATGTGTACTGTTTTGTTGTATTACGGTGCATATATTCTATTGTTTTAGTAATTATTGATGTGAATCAATGTGAGACGGACCCTACACACATGACATGCAAGACAAAGCTGTGCAAAGAGTAATTGGATAGAATAATTGTATTCATCATCTTAAAGCTAATCAATGTCTCTATTTATTCATTTAACAGACCTTTTGGAGTTTAGGGACTGTGGTGATAGAAATCCAGGAAGTAATTAAATTCTGCCAAAAAGAATAGTAGACTACTACCAAGATTTCAGAGAGTTATTAAGTTAAAAAGGCCTGTGAATAAAAGTGAAGCAATTTCCACAGTTAAACATTTTTTTATTATAGCTGATCTATCTGAAATGCCATTTATTGATAAAATTTCTAATGTGTCGACACAATTTTTGGTCCATTTCACTTAAGTGCATTAACTGCATATTAATACTTTGAATGTTGCAGAAATGTTGCGCCTATATATCTGTAGTTTGTTAAAGAAACGCTATTCTCAAATTCTGATCGCCTGATATTTCATTGTTTATCACGCCATCCGCATGACCGAATGATGCTTTACTTTCTGAAACTGAAAGCAAGTTCGCTTCACTGCTGGATCCGCTTTCCACTTTCTCATTCCTGCTTGTAGTTATTCAATCAAGACGAACGGAAAAGGAGCCTTCAAGACGCAGTTTGACTACAGTAAAAAAACAGTTCGTGCTGATGATACCGCGCTAAAATGTGACAAGCTTTGATGGATTTATATACAAGCACGCTTTTCTCCCAACATCAAATCCAGTTAATGGTTGAAATGAGTTCTCAGAGTAAAACGTACATTAAAGTGAAAGTTTTGGTAGTCGCTGGGTCCATATGCCAGTGTGTATATATACTGTTTTTAGACACAACTGTTTCTGACGATCTGTGTTTGACTTCACAGCTTTAGATGATGACCCCAGTATTCAGAGAGTAGAGATGTCTTGTAGGTCATGCGGTGACCCCAAAAACCCTGACCGGCTGGTGTCGTGCAGTCTGCTGACCAGGTGGGACTACACGCTTCTATTGAGCTAAATGTTGAACAAAATAGGCTCTGGTTGACCGAGTCAACCAAAAACACCATCTAACACAGACATACCATGACAATTTATGACAATTATCAATACCTTTGAGCTGAGCTCTGCATCTGGAAGAACCTCGGACCATTTTTTTCCAGTTTGTACGCAGAATGCCTCTGCTTTCAACGCGCTTTGATCTCGACAGGGTCAGTATAAATTTGTATTACAAAGTTCAGCTTTCAAAGACGGACACAGAGAAATGTAACGCAAGTGGCCGCTGGAGGTCGCGATGTTGCTCAAAGGACCAGAGCAGGCTCACTTCGAGGAGAAGGTGTCTCTTCTGGCAGCAGCTGAGCACCGCGACTTTACATCAGTGAGTATTAATCAATGCTTCATTACGCATGTCTCTGGATGATGTGGAGATTACTGTGTGCGCGTCTCTCTATGTCCGAACTGTGGGTCCTACGAGCGAAGACCTGAGTATCCTCTGTTGGCGTGAGATGCACCATCTGTACATTCAGAAAACAAGACCTACCAGTTCTGGTTGGCAGTGTCTGAGAATGGAGAGGAGCAGTTGGCCATGCTCTCCGCCGTGGTCATGAAGACCGCGCCAACCCATGACGCCGATAAGCTGGCAAAGTGTACAGATATGAGGCTGTTTAATACGTGGAGAACGTGGAGTGTCCGGCCATCCGGCCTGTCCGACTCCGCGGTCTTCTTCTCTGAGCACAACGGCCATTGTAAGAACCTCATGTGTGCGCTGCAAGCTGGAGTTCTGCTTTCTTTGCCTGAAGCTGAAGCGGTTTGTAATCCCATCCACGGGCCGTGTATACCGCTACCTGCCCTGCAGCCACAGCAGACCGGTAGATCTGCTTGAAGAGATAATGTGAAAGACAGGACTTGTTTGCAAACACTGTAATTTCTTGTAATTTACTAGTAACCAAATGTGTGGGAGCTCAAAAGGTCATAAGTAGTAGCACTGTTTGACGTGTTTCCTAGTTATTCCATTTCAGAACGCTTAACACATTTCAGATGTTTACACTGCTCGATTTACTAAAGCTCGCGAAACTCTACACCGCTATTTTGCACAGATTTAACCATGTTCATGCAGAAAACGCGTATAAGTAAATCAAGCGCCTACAAATGAACTGAAACAGCGCTTATTTATTTCAGAACGGAGAAGATAGTGCTATAATAATACTGTGATGCAGTTTAGCAGAGGAAGCTGAATGAAGTGAATGAATGTTGACAGTTTACAGCACACTACTGTAAGATCTTTACTGTATCCTGGAACTCTTCTATTTCACTGTAACAGTCATCGCACCAGCAAAAAGGATTCCTGTTTCTAAAGTAGTGACAGTGTTTGACTGACCAGTGGTGTCTGTGGGGGTTTATGCCAAACTTGATAGATGGGCAAGTGAAGATAATTACGCTTTTGGTTTTACCTGGAAGTTAGAGGTTTGGTGTGTTGTCGTATAGTTTTGGTGATTGTGTTTGCAGTTTTGAGAAAATCACAAATTGTTTGATGCGTCAGGCGTTAGCAGTCGAGACAAACTCTAAGCATGTTCCATGAAGATATTTAGTAAATTTCCTACCTTAAATATATCAAAACTTTTTGATAAGTAATGTTCATCGCTAAGAACTCAATATTTGGACAACTTGAAGAGGGATTTTCTCAGGATTAATTTTTTGATCCTCAGATTCCACATTTTCTAATAGTTGTATCTCTATAAATATTATCCGATCATAACAAAACCAGACATCAGTGCAGAGAGATGATTTTTTTCAGGTTTAGACAAAATGACGCTATGACTGGTTTCATATTCCAGGTTTAATATATCTAATATATATTATAATGTTAATACTTATTTTTATTTTGTTATATATATATATATATATATATATATATATATATATATATATATATATATATTTTTTTTTTTTTTTTTAATGATTACAACAGGCTATTTCACGCAGTTTTTTTCTAAATGGAAGAATTGATTCAGATTGGTTGCCAGTGTTTATAATGCTCATCAGCTGGGGAAAAGTTTTTTTTCTTTAAAATGTATAGTTGTGTCATTCCTTACTGGGTTCTCTGCATTGTTAAATAAGAGCACTTCTCTATTTAATGTGTAAATGTTCTGAAAATGTTTGTATGTTTAATTCATTCCCCACACAGTAATAAGAAGCTTATGGGTACAAGAAAATACAGCTTGGGGGGTACTCTGTATTGTTAAATGGTTCTCCTGAGGGCTAAGATGAAACTTAGAACCGTCTCCTGCATAATTGATAGATAGTAGTGAAAGAGAGAGGGAAAGATGCATTACTTCTCATAATCCTGCAGAAAACATTTATTTGGCTGTTACGTTAATAAAGCATTCATATAAAGTCTCCATGTTCCCTTAAGAGTCCTGAACAAAAGACGAATCAGGTTCAGCGCCATGGATCAAGTGTAATATTGCCCAAATATTTCAAATATTAACGTAATTGCTAATTCTTAATACCTTTATGATAGAAACAAATTATAGTCAGCTTTCTGTCTATAGCTACAATTGCTATTTGTAAACACAGTAAAGTATTTTACTTTTTTTATGTTAAATTCATTACTACCATTTAGTTTGTTTGTTGTTCACACATCCTCAATATCTGATGGCGGGAGCACGACACAAACACAGCATATGGCCCTGAGAAAAGGTTACATATAGAAACATTGTACATCATTTCCATGATTTCTAATGAAATAAGAATTTTGAATAGATAATGAAATGACTTTTGTTTCTCCTTATTCATCAGAAGAAACCACATCTTCCTCTCATTTCTGCTCCCGCTCTCAAGAAAGAACATGTTTCTTTTCATCTTCTCGCTCTAACCTCTGCAGATGCCGCTTTGGTTAGATCTCGAGTTATTCCTTTGATTTTACTCATGTGTAGGTGTTAAAATGGCTTTTAGGTGGGAACTAGAGGCAGGTATTTGCAGAAATGTATTTTTCTCTCAATGATTTATTAGGCATTTATGAAATATTACCAACAGTAGGCAATTTGAGGCTTCTCAATAATTCAAGCCGATTCTCATTCTTTGTTGAATTGTAAATAGGCTATTTATCAATATTTGTGTAGCAGGATTTCAACACACTGTAGATGCTTCCAGTTCAGAAAATCGTTTTACCAATATGTGTTGAAATTGATAATTGCAAATATTACATAGCTTTTTACTGTACAAATGTTCAAATTATGCTAATTTATAAAGATTAAACCATCTGATCTCTCTCTGTGTGTGTGTGTGTGTGTGTGTGTGTGTGTGTGTGTGTGTGTGTGTGTGTGTGTGTGTGTGTGTGTGATGTTTTTTTACAGCAGCAGAACGAGAAATCTCTAATCTGATCGTCCCAACAGTAAATGAAATTCACAAACATTTATGTATCCCTTTATGAAACAAAATGGGTAAACTTGATATTTTATAAATGTTTCTGTCAATGGCTACTTTAATAATACAATTTTAAAATTAAAGTTCACATCCAAATATAAATGCTGTCTGTATATTATGTTCTTCTACAATCATGTCTTTTCTGATAAAGATTTTAGACAAAAACAATAACAGTACTAAACAACATTGCTCATATTCCTATATTCTGTAAATCCTGTATTCTGAGACTTCAAACCTTATCCATTAGGTTTGTGATACAACTTTGTCCAAAGTTTAGAAAAATGTTTATGATTAATGTGATTTATTAACAATGAAGACCATGATAAGTTAAATCTTTTTTAAATGGCTTGGGCCTAGAATCATTTAGTTATATCTTTTATTATAATCTTATTACAAGACAGTAGAGACAGATGTGGGAGATGGGGATGAGAATAAGGGAAGGTGATTTGGCAACCTAAGCTTTAAAATAAAGAGGTAGGAGTAAGAGTGTATAAGTAGTTAAGGATAATTTATCATGGTGTGTGCTGATAAACTTCTATAAATGAAATGTACAAAAATGCAACCAGTTGCACAGTGATAAAAATGTAATAACTCAT
Source organism: Puntigrus tetrazona (assembly GCF_018831695.1). Lineage (NCBI taxonomy): Eukaryota > Metazoa > Chordata > Actinopteri > Cypriniformes > Cyprinidae > Puntigrus > Puntigrus tetrazona. The sequence continues at coordinate 1,065,983 of NC_056720.1, forward strand.
GCTAAACGCACAGACACACCAGACAATGAGCATATACATAAAAACACAATACAATGAAGAGCCAAAGTAAACAGAAGTGAAAGGAATGAAGTGAAACAAAAGAAACAGTAAGATGGAACATACCAAAATCAAGATCTATGAAATGAAACTAAGGCACCGTGGAATATATTCTGTTCAACACTTTATTATTATCATCAAAGTACACTACTAAATAAAAAGCATATTAGAACCCTAGTTTACCAACAAACAATACATGTCTGTTATTTCCTTTATCTTCTTGGAAAACATTGGTTTCAAACATTCATTTGGCTGTTAATGCAATGATCCAGTGGAGATTTCTGTGCTCCACAAAGAGATCTGATCTGATCATCAAGCAGTCTTCTGCAATGATGAAGAAAAAGAAAAAGCTGAGACAGACTAAATCCAGTAGATCAATGTCTCCAAACCTTTTTAGCACCATTTTCAAGCGAAGTACCAAACCTGTGCTGGTTAACACTGCAGATCACTGATTGGTTGAAACGTCAATACCAGTGTCATTAAATTTACTTAATATGACCAAACTGCTACATTTACAGTCTGTAGGTATCATTTGTTCTAGGTTTTTTTGTGAAATCTTGTTTTAAAAGAATGCTGTACTGTGGTTATGATCCCACCCACTTTGAAGCTGTACTAAACTGCAATGGAAAAGCAAACTATGCCACACAAAGTGTGACGGTATCGATCCAGCTAGACAAGTCCGCCAAAGCTTCTCATGATCCAGATGATTTTTCTTTATTTGAAGGCCTTAGACTTACTTTAGATCTCGAAGAGATCTTGTGCATTCAGAGAACTTCTGAGCAGTGTGACTAATACCACTCTGACCACAAAAACATTTCTCCTCCACAAGGAGTTGGTCCACATTTAATGTACGACTGTACATACTACTTATATGACTGAAATAAAATTCTGATATAATTATCTTCACAACTAAATCTCTTTGATGAGTAAAATCTGTTGTGTGTAATATTATTATAGATCATGTAAATATTTATAAAATAATGAAAACTTTTTTAATATAATATAACATCTGCCATTAAGAACAATATTGCATTTTTAATGGCAGATGAATCAATAGATTATTTTGTGATGAACTTACTTTGTTGTGTATTAACAGTTTCAGTAGTTCGCTTGACTGTACTCCTTGTAGCAAGTAACCTGCATCAACATAAAATAAACATAAACGTAATAAAAGCAGCCTGAAACATAGTAGAGCTAGAGGTGATGCCGCTAGTTATTAGTAAACCGAGAGCAGTTGGACTGAAAAGAGAAAGTCAAAGAAGAAGAGATTTGAGAAAGGCTTCCTTGTTTGAACTCTCTGTGATCCCTTGCTGGCACTGTTATGGCCAAGAATGCCATTTCTGAACTTTTAGTGTTTATTGAATCCCATTATGACTGCAGATGCCATTTCGACTCCTCTCACCCTCAAAGCCATCAGCTATGAATGGCTACGGAACTTTCCGAATTGAAACGAAATTCGAATTCTCCATTGCGATGCCTGGTGCAGTTTCTACGCCAAAAGGCCATTTATGAATTTTTTCACTGTCCTGTACGTACCAACAGCACCACCTCGTTCCATCTTGATGGTCTTCTGCCGTGCCCGACCTCCTTCCCGCCTGCTCCACCTGGCTCTGGCACCTAACTCCACCCTGGCCTTCAGCCTGCCTGCCCCGGGCCTTCAATTTACACAATATTTTCTCCATGGGCATGGCTCCACCACTCCCTGTCCCAGCCTCTGCTCCACGCCTCTTGAACTTGTGTTGCATATGTTCTGTCTTGTGTTTCATGAGCTGCCTGAAATCCACTCCTTAGGTGAGAGGCATGTTACATGTGGTAGCCAGTATGCTTTAGCCCTGGTCTGCTGTGTGCCTCGTTTGTCTCCATGGTTCTGTTCTCCTCATTAGTTGCCATGACACTCAGTGGACTACACCTACCCTCTGCAGTTTCCATAGTAACCAATTGGTCTTTGTTCTCTGTATAACTGTTCTTGTGATAAGATGTTCTGGTTTGATGTTTTTTGTCCTGTATGAAACATGCTTATAAGTATTAAAGAATGCGTTTTTGAAAAGCAAAATGGAAAAAGTTTTCACGGTATGGCTTGGTTAAAGAGATTTTGTAGCTTGTAGAGTAGAACAACCTCATGACTTTGGAAAGGAACACATAAAACATGGAAACCAGTGTGTATGTGATTGTATGTTTTTGTGCTCTTTTCAGTGAGATCTGAGGATTGTGCTGGATAGGAAAGAATGAATCAAACAGCAGAGTGGGGAGAAACACTTTACTGGTACAGAAGTTATCTTACGTACATCTGCATCTTATTTTTCAGCAGCACTGTAAGAGAATCAGTGGGAGCTGTAGAAGGAGACACATCACAGCCATCAACACTCACTCAGTCTACTCCAATCTCTCCACAACATCTGATAATACAAAGAGGAGAGAGGCGTGTCTCTGTCTGCTCCGGGACCTCATGTGATAGCGCTACATTGCAGAGCAAGGACTAACAAAGAGATGACAGAGAGTGAAATTGTGCTAAACTCCTCTTCAGTAACCAGGCTATGAACCACAATTATAGTGTTGACTAAATGATGAAGAGACACGTGGATCAATATTCATTTCTAGGAACAGTTTATGTATCTGGCACTTAACAAAGGAGTGTAAAGGGAAGACATTTTAGGTTTGTTACAATAAACCTCGACAACGCCTGAGATGTTCAGAAGGATAGAGAAGATGATCAAAGAAGAACACAAAGAATATCTTATCTGCAACATGTATGAGGATACAGGTGATAGTTAGTGTTTTTTAATGGTTTCTAAAACTATCATATTGAACAATAAAATATTTCGTTGAGGTTTTTAGGAAGTGTACCACATGATCTGAATATTCTGTCTCTTTTAGTCTCAGTGATGCCTACTGGAAAAGCAAAGTTGAACATTGTGCTGTGTGGAAATGATTCAACACTAAAGAGTTTTGCATCTAGAATGTTTGAGGAACAATGATTAAACCAATGAATAAACTTTACCGCAGGCAGAGAGATGAGTAAAGTAGTGTGTCGTAGAGAGAGGGGAATGATTCATGACGTCAGGTCAGTGTACTAGGAGCTTCCAGTTCTCACTCAGCTTCCCGGAGGGAGGAAGTGATGAGACTTACCGCTGTTTGTTTCTTTGTGATCCCTGATATCATTTTATCTTTATTATTCCTGTCACCCACTCTACATTAATGCAGATAATATGAGCAGAAATGGAGAAGATTAAAGAATATTTAATTTTTATGAGCACTTCATGGTGCTTTTCATTACTGATCTCACTGTTGACCAAAGTGTGATAGATTTTGTAGAATCCACAGAATCTCTGAGGACTGTGTGCTTCTCTAAGGGGAGTTATAATGATGTGGTGGGCTTGAAGGACCAGAGAAACTCAGACAGATCTCAGACCTGGCTAATTGTATAGAGAGCATGAAGACTGAACCCTATTTCTCTGTAGACGACATGAGAGCTCCAGAGAAGAGAGTCAGACAGAACTAGAGGAGAAACTAAGAGGAAAGACAATGAAATTAAAGAGTTACAGCAAAAGATCAAGACACACTGCAGAGTGCATTCATGTATTTATCTGGATCTCTGTGTAACATGCATTCTTTTTGACTCATTAAAGACTACTCCTTGCTGCTGCATTCAGAGGTCTGATAGAATTCAGAAAATACCTGAGAGCACTGCAATTACCAGCCTGACAGAACAAGAGCTTGAACAAGAAGCGTAGCATGTTTAGGAAGAATAAAATGATTGTTTAATGCTGTATAAAGCAACTCTGAAGGGCCAGGCAGATTTAACAATGTGGTTCAAGAAATCAATACATCTCCGCTGTTTCTTTAAAGAAGTTATTGTTGATGCACCTAAATGGATGGTGAATTGAAGTAATGAAGTAATGAGTTTGCTGATACCGTTACTTTGTTCATAACGTTGAGCTGAAGGTGATCCAGCAAGAACATTTGCTAGATATGCTTTATATGAGCAGCTATTTCAGATCCTCAGGATAGAATGAAAGGTAGAGTTGATCATCATCAGCATAGCAGTGATTTTGAAAACCCATGTTTTGATTGAACCAGTAATAAATGAATATGTAGACAGAGAAGATATGGTCCTAGAATTGAGCCCTGAGGCACCCCTATTAGCTAGATGTTGAGCAGTCTGTAGTTCTTAAAAGTCCTGGCATAAGAGGGGGCTTTTAAGTAGTCAGGTGATACAAAGTTTTTAAATGCTATGAGAGACACCAATGTGAAAAGATATATTGATGTGTGTGAGAGTGCAGGTACAACTGAAGGAGAAATGGCTAAAAGAGATGAGACAGAATAGGATCAAGCTGGGATGTTAGTAGGATGACAGGAAAAGGTGAGTATAGAGACTTCTGTCTCAGAGATTGGAAATAAGGAAGGTGGTGTGTTTACTGTTGGTAAGGTGTATTTGTTAGTTTGTAGAGAATTGTGTGTCCTTAGGGTTAGGGTTATGAGGGGATTAGAGTGTTATAATTGTATTAACAAAGAATGTTACAAAGTTATCACGGTAGATTTGATGAAGGTAAAAGACAAAGAGGCAATAAAATGTAATGTGGGATTTGGAAATTGAGCTAATTTTGTTGTGGCAGCATGTTCTTTAGGAGGGATATATTAGCAGAGAAGAAAGACTAAACGATGCAATTTAGGTCAAATAGGATTTTTGATTTGCACCACACCCTTTCTGCAGTCCAGCATTTTGGACCATGCCTTCCATGGAGAACATCAGAGAGCCATCAGAAGACATGGAACAGAGTGTACAGAAGAGAGGGGAAGACAGTGTCTAAACAAAAAGATGAGAACTGTTTAAGGGGAGAAGCAAACGTATGAAACCATATCAGATAGGTGATAGGTAAGAGGAGACATGTCCTTTCATCTTTAAGGCAGTTCACCATGCATTTTTTAATCATCACCACTAACACTGCACTGAGATTGGAAATTCAGTGTGATAGACAACTGAATATAAGCAACAGAAATACATTATGTTGCTGAATGTGATTTTTGTAAATACTCACAGTATGTCAGTCTCAAAAAGCCCTTGGCAAGTATTACAGCTTGTAAATGCTTTTTGCAGCCAGACTGCAGTACTATGACATGATGTAACTGCAATATTTTATAACTAGTTAATTATTTTGTCATAGATCCAGAGTGTGTGGAAGCTGAATCTGTTGTGTGTGGAGTAACAGAGGATTAAACTTAATCTCAGAGCTGATCCTAACCAGAGCAGAGAAGATCATCCAGAGTGTGAGGAGAGACGTGAGCTTGATGGATGTCAGATCAGTCTGGTGAGCCCAGCCTGTTCAACACTCAGCTCAGAAGAGGAAGTGATGCGTCAGACTCACCGCTGTGTGTCTCTCTGTCATCCTGGAGTTCATGTCTTCATCTTCATCGTTCCTGATGCTCTACCTTCTCTAATAATGAAGACAAAGCAGAAATGGAAAGGTTGCAGAATATTTAGCTCAAGAATCAACAAACATCTCATGATCCTCATAAAGCAGAGTCGATCATCAGACAGCAGAACTAAATGAAGAAACACAGTCTGCCATTCAGAGTTTAGGAGGTCGACATCATTTCATTGGACTAACACACAAGGCAATTGTAGTTGATGGAGAAACTGCAGCAGATGGTTGAGGAAAACAGCGCTGTTTGTTTCCTCCACAGAGACACTGATGGAAGCACAGATGGAAAAAATCACTGAAATTTGATGAAATGAAGAGTGAGAATCCATTCATTAGAGACGTGGTTTCAATCACAAGGTAATGATCAGAACATCTGCAGCTCGAGATTCACTGCAAAGGTCTACACAGATTTGTCAGAGAACAAATACGCCACTATGGAGATGAAGAAACACATACTAGCATGTCAGCATTCCAGTGATTTTTAAAACACATGTTCCCGAGATTGAACCTAGTAATGTCATGTAGACACAAAAGTCTTTAGTTCTTTAAAAGTCCTGTCTTAAGAGCTGTTTCTAAGTAGGTGATACAGGTCTGTTTACATTTTTCTTTAGATTTAAGAGAAAGAGAAGATGAACTGAGGATTGTGCTGCTGGGAAAAACTGGAGCTGAAGAGTTCAACTGAAACACTGCATCTTAGGGAAGAAAAGTGTTTATTCTGTGACATTTCAAGAATCTGTTACTAAAAGAGTGTCAGAAGAGACAGCCGAAATTAATGGGCAGACATTACTGTGATCGTACATCTAGACTGTTTGATACTGAAATCAGCAACAGCATCTCAATGATCCTGCCTGACCACATGTGTTTTCTTATTACTATGGACACAATTCACTGAAGAAGAGAAAATCTGTGCAAGTCATTCAGCATGATTCTCAGAAATTCATTAAAGTACATCATAGTGTTTCACCAGGAGACTTTAAAGAACAAAATCATTGAAATGTATCTGGGAGAACCTGGATCTACCTTTAAAAGCCTGATCGAAGTGTGTGTAGCCAGATACCATGTGTTCAATAACGAGACTAAAGACCAAACACAGGTGACTGATCTCCTGCAAAAGATAGACAACATATGAAAGAGAACTGAGGGAGTTACTTACCTGGCAAGATGTTCAGAGAGATGTGAGGAGAGAAATACAAGAACACAGAAGAACATACTGATGGAGAAAGTGAAGAAACTGAACAGAGAAAGAGAGAAGAACTGATGAACAACACGCGACAAAGAGAAAAAGTAGTGCTGAAGATGAAGATGGAGGACGATCATGAGAAAGAGAGAAAGAGAAGAGAGGATGAATACAAAAGAGACATTAAAGACTTAGAGGATCAAGAGAGAAAGCAAAGAGGAGATGAAGAGAGAACGAGAATGGGAGAAACAGAAACAACAGGAAAGACAAAAGAAGAGAACAAGAAGAGAAATGGAGAAAGAAAGAAAAGAAGTATGTTGGATGAATATTATCAGAGACTTAACAAGAGATAGACAGAATGAAGAGATGATGATGGAGGAATAGTGCAGAACTATGATCACACAGAAGAGAAGAGAAGAAGATCAAGAAAGAAAAAGAAAGAGCAGGAAACATGGGAGGAAGGCACAGAAACTTGAAAAAGAAACAGAGAGAATGAACGTTGATTTATGGAGGAAGAAAGAGAGAATCATCATAAAGAAAGAAAGAGAACAGGAACGGTAAAAAAGATAGACATATGGAGAGGAGATGAAGAGAGAACGAGAGAATAGGAGAGAAATGAACAAGTCATCCTGACACCTGTGTGACTAACATTTTACTTTACATAATCTGGCTGTGTTCTAAAACAGAAGCAAATCAACCCAGTACACAGTAAAATAAGCAGTGTAAAAATGCAGTGTTAAATGTTAATTCTAAAAGAGTTAAATTAATAACCAACAGTGTTAATAATGTTTTGTAGTGAAGGTAGGCAGGCATGGTAATTATATTTTTACAATCTGAAGTGCAAACCCCACAGCATAAAGAGTGTCTTTGCCCTCCCTTTTACTCCCGTCAGGAAGACGAAACGCCATTTTATCCACATGCCAGCTGCAAGCAGTGAGGCCTTCTTTCTATGCTTAAATTAAAAATATTTTTAACTACTCACCAACTTAATCATTTTTTTTTAGGGAAATCTAAAGATGCTCACAAAGTTAAGTTCAGAAGGAACAGCGGTGAAAGCCACAGCGATTTGAAACTTTCTCCATTTTCTGGATAAGGTAATTGCATTTTGTAATTTTATAATAAATTTTGTTTAGAAAATGTCAGTGTGGTGTTTGCATAGCTGCTAAATTGAATCTTTATTTCGTTCGCTTACAGCTCTGCCTTAGTGAAGTTCGCATCAGTGTCTCTAGTAGGCCCGAGGTCCATTTCCTATTTGTGTCTGGCACTGAAATAGACTGAGGACGTCTTTGAGGACGCTCTGAAGCAAATCGAATTTGGGTGTTTTTCAGATACTATTGCCAGATTCTTCAAAATGGTACGTATATCACAAAATAATGTAGCTGGGAGCAGGCTATGACATGGCTGACACAACGGAGCTTATTTGTTTTTCAACATGTAAAATTGATTAACAAAGTTATTGGGATTGAAATTTCACAGAGAATATCACAAAAACAATCAGAACGCTACAGCAGAACTGTTTTGTGTCTCCGAGGTTTCGCATTGAATGAATCACGCTAATGAATTGAGCAATGATTGACTTGCTCCTCGCTTTTGTATCGTAATCAGGCATTTGAATGAATAAATGACTCGCTATTAATAGTCATTTACCGCTTATCTATTGGTGATTCTTCCACAATATTTTTAACTTGTTGTTCAAAAATATTTAAAACATAAATCTCTCTATCAAAGTCAAGTAAAATGACTGAAATAAAGTAAATACATTGACATTTTGAGATTTATTTTTCAGCCAAGGCGGCTCAACTGCTCCACACAACTTTTCAATATTAAATTCGTAGTGAACAACTAAACTTGAAACTTAACTCAAATTAACCTTTATCAATTTTGTGTGTTTTAATTGCTTGCCGAATTGATCTATGTTCCTTCAATTAACAAGTGAAGAAAAGCTCACCTTGATTTCAAGCAATGAATCTGATGACACCATTCTTCTGAAGTGATGACAGCCCCACAAGAAAGAGGAGAGCTGAAGATGAAGCAGGAATTGTGAGTGTAACTGTGCTCTTGGATGTTATTCATAATAATCTAGAATTGTTAATACTATTTTTTAAATTATATTTTAAACATTTTAAAGAAAAGTGCCTTGTTTTCTGAGATAATATCTCACTGTGTCATTTGTGTTAACGCATGAAACCAAAGTGCAAAAGTTCAGCTTCAGCTTACCAAATTCATGTTTTAAGATTTGATCCAGGTGCAGAATCACAATGTGACTACACAATCATCACACAACAGCCTGAGATGGGTTGTCTATCAGGTTTTTGTAACTTTGCAGATGCACAAAAATTGCAGACTAAACCTGGTGGGGATGGAATCATCAGAGAGAGTACAACAAAACCAAATGCTTATCTGACAGCAATGAGAAAGATGGTCAATACTTACTGCAGATATGACTGAAAAGCATTAGTAACTTGTATTTTTAAGTATTCTTTATTCCAGTGGTCATGATTTCAGCTCAAAGATAAAAAAAGACATGATTTCAAAAGATTATTTGTGTTTATCATTAAGGTTAATTCATTGAAAATATTTCTTTCACCATTTAACCTCATGCAGGAGGCTTAGAAAGCTCTTATATGTGTGGGAAAATACAAAACTGAATTTTTATAGAACGCAGCACACGTAAAAGGCATCAGGATAAAACCACGTGACATTTGTTCTTCTGTAGCAAATGCCTGTGACATTCAAATTTCATCTTGATGATGCAATTTCTGATAAAGTAATGTGTTAACTGTTGGGAAAAGTTAATTTTAAAAGTTAAATATTGTCAAATTTCAATTCATTTGATTGTTTTCATAATATTACAGCTCATCTCCACCCAAACAAGGCAAGAGAACTGTATGCTCTTGCAAGGAATCATTGCCTGTTTCCATATCTTAGGATCCATATAAAAGCTTGGTTATGTAAGTAAATAATTGTTTGTTAAATAAGTATGTGGCAGATTGATGTCTTATTTTACTTCTTAAGTTTTTATGAACATTATTATGACTCTCAAAGTGGACAAGGTACGGTCATGGAGTAACAAAGAACATTCAGAGAACAGTAATCACTGATCCAGATGTCCCAGTCTTTGGTGGCCCATCTGCGCAGAGAGAAGCTTCCATCCAGCACGTAGTTATCCTGGACCGAAGAACAGTATAGGAAGTTGTTTTATGAAGCATACTTCAGAGGAGGTGACAGTAAAGGTCAAGATGAGGAGACATCAGGCATCGTCGCAGATGGTTCATGACCTGCCAGATGCACTGATGCTAACTGAATAACATATTTGGATATTAAATCTGGTAAGAACATTTGGAGTTATTAATGTGATTAGATTATTTTTCTGTGAATTAAGGACAATAGAGAATATCTGTGGTGATTTAAAAGTTATATTGATTATGCATTGTAAAGCAATAAATTTGTTCTAGTTGCTTTTTTTTCTGCTTTGCTGGGTTTTACAGATTGAGCTGTTGGACTTCGCTTGCCCTGGTGAAAGACAGCAGCTGTAAGTTTTTAGAGAGAGGTGGCTAAACTACATTTATGCCAAAGTCATTCCCAGCAGAGCAAGGGGCTTAACTCTCCAAGAACTTCTCTTCAGGGACCTGACTCCACTGTGCAGAATCGGCCATGGACACTGAATCGATGAAGACGGTAAGCTGCTTCTTAACAAGTTAATAACATAATACGTACTCATTTACTGCTTTTTTGTTTTTTCCCTAAAAATAACCGCAGATCTCTTAGGATGGGTATGGTCTTGCTTCGCATTCTTCTTTATCATACCTAATTCCACCATCACCACAAGGTCAAGAGACTCAAGAAAATGTCGGCATCTCAAGCTGAGAAACACATTGTGATCTTCAAAAAGGTAAATTTGGCATTTTCTGCATAACCCGTTCAAGCCCAACTTCACAACCCAGTTGTATCTATTGTAAACTAATGTAGAAACAAGCAAATGGGAGCGCTAAGGATTGGTTCTGTTTTATTTATTGTGGGACTAACATGCAGGAACATCTTGATTCAATTAAAGAGAGCACCCAGCCCTACCTGCTTGCTGTCGGGACAAAGAAAAAGCAGTATCATGGATACATCATCTCTCGCCACAAAAGCCATACCATGCAAGTCAGTGAGTGGGTCTTGCTGCCTTGATGAATTGTTCAAAGCCCACTTTGTGTTTGGTACCAGACAATAAGGTGCTTCACAACATGTACAGTCTCTATACAAACAACCGCTTTTGAGGATCGCATTGGCAAAGTAAAGAAAGTCCAAGGGGTTGCTGAGCTCCGAGCTGTCTATGACAGAGGTGATTGCTGTAAAATGATTTGTTTTGTTTGCTCTTGTTGCCTGAGTAAACACAACTTGCTTGTTCGGATTAAACTAATTCATGAAGTCTATTTTCTGGCAACTGCTTCATTTAAAATGGACAGGCAGGATGCTGTTTAGAATTTGAACATATTCTGGGTTCCGCAAACATTTAACAGAGTTCATGGCTAAGTAATTAGTTCCATTACTACGTTCAAGATAGTGCTGTTCATGAAGCAAGTTGGGTGTATTGATGTGGCTACATTTTCAAATGTCAAGCCCCTGCCAATATCCAGTAAAACACCACGGAAATGTGTGCATCAGCAATAGCACAACTGCAAGCTGCAGGTGTGTCAGACTTATTAATACGCTGTTATATCTATGGAAGAAGTAGTTCAGGACATCCAGGACCAAGAAAGACAGACAGCTCTTTCGTTGCTTATCCTCACAGAACACAGACATTAGGTGCGTGAAGGGAAAGGCCATTTCAGACAATTGAAAACCCTTTACCTCACTTAATTCCATGTCTAAAACGAAACTCATATTTTTCAAGAAAATGGGACACCTATCCAGCCTGTTCAGAAAGCAGTACTTGGTGTCAGATTTGACAATAGAAAAAAATGTCACTGATTAGACAAGTGAGCAAGTTGCAGTGACTGACAAATTTGCCTATAAACCCAATTTCTTCAAACTCACAGAGCATTTAATGCACCCAAAGACTCTCATTCAGGCTTAAGCCAGGTGTACTCTAATAAAGATGGTATTTACTGTGATATTGGCAGACATGGATTATACATAAAGGGTCACCCTGCTTTCCACTTGAAAATGCACTTCAGATTCAAATGTTTTACGAAGATTTTGAATGCCAATCCATTAGGTCAAAAAGTGCATCCACAAATTGGGAGGTATATATTTTACGCAGAAATTTCCAACACAATTTAATTGCTTTAGCCACACATACTGTGTGCACTTTTTCATTCCCAAGACATAAAACATATGGTTTTGATTCAATTTAGAACCTATTACAATGACATGTTCGGAGTCCAGGAATACAAGGACCCTCTGTTTTGTGCGTGGCAGTATAGTCCAATAACAGAGATAATTCGGCTTGCACCGTTTTTTGGATTTAGTTTGAATCTTTTCGAGTCGGAATAGCTTGTAGTTTTGTTTCATTGAAAGGGATGATTATCAAACTGTGTTCTGTGAAGATGAGTCGAATGTTACTTTTCGCACCAAAGAGACCCACACTTACGCACACTGTGAAGCTATACAAGCAGACCCAACACTATTCTATGTTTGTGTGGTTGATGCCATGTTTGCTGAACCCCTGCAGTACTTCAATATATCAGACAATTTTTCTTGTAGATTTAATGCATGATGTTTTAGAAGGTACTGCACAGCCTGATGAAACTTGTTTTATGTTATACAAGCTACCTTTTGACAGCAGTGTTAGATGGAAGACTGCATCTACTTAATTATGTACATGGAGAGGAGAAATCATTTCCTGCTGTAAAACTTGATGATGAGAGCAATGATTTGGGCATAAACGCAATACAGTGTTGGTGTTTCATCTGCAATGTGCCACCATTTTTGGTGACATTGTGCCCAAGATGATGAACACTGGCAGCTACTATTACTGTTACACAACTGTAAACACGTATTTTCTCTCCTGTTTTAAACTGAGGGCCTTACTGTGTATTTGAAACACTTAACATGTTGAGCATCACAGGCTTTTCAAGTGTTTGTTTCAGACAGAAACTCTCCTGGGCCTAAGCATCACCTAATGATGCACTACCCCCGATGTGATAATAAATATTGACCCATTGTTCACATGTCATCAATGCTGAGTCTAAGCATAATTTTTTAAGACACAGCAAAAGTGTTTTTAAAACATTACCTGTCACTTGCAAAAACACCAGAATAGCATGGCATTTACATGGGGAACCCTTAACTGCGACAGAATAGCGTTGGACCAGGAAGACTGTTTTCTCTGTGACTTATGAAATGCAATTGGGTAGATCCAAGGTTGAATGTTTCCTCTCAAATGATGTTCTCTCAGTTAAATTGGTAAAGTATAATGGAACCTGGACATCATTTCTGTTTAATTATTTGTGGGCAGTATATTGATTTAATAGTGTTTTTGTAAAATCAAAGATATTGTTGTTAAAAGCCGAATTCTAAATGCTGCATCACCACTCAAAACTGTTTGCTTTTGATGATCATCGTTATGCCTACAGATCGGAACTAAGACACTGTGAATCTGAAAGTGTTCAATGTCACTGAACTAATTTATTGTTAAACTTTTGATATGCAAATGTCTTATGGGTCTGATAATTTCTTTTTGGTTTGTTGTACTCACTGCAGTCTTGTTACTACTTAGCTGTCAATGCAGGTCTTATTTCAAAATGTTTTATTTGATCATTTGACAAGTCGAACTGTATACATGTTTTAGCAGTCATTTTGCCCTGGTAAATGTAAACATGTTTACATGTTTAAGACTGTGTAAAGGATTTTTTTTAAATATTTGAATGTATTTAATATATATTTTGCAATTAAATAAGAAACACTCATGAACAGCAACTAAAATAAAATAAAATAACACTAGTGGTGTTATGCCCCCATAGTGTTAAACTTAGTACAATAACAAGGTAAATAAAACACTCATAGTGTTGTTTTTTAACACTTATGGTGCTTTATTTACACTATAAATCTTACACTACAGTCAGTAAGTATTTTTACCTCGGAGCAGAGCGACCATATGTCTAAAAGAAGTGTTAAATTAACTTTACAAGTTATATTAACACTGCTTATTTTACTGTGTGCTGACAAAATTTAGAACATTTTGTTGGCAGGACATTTTTACATAAACCCCTACCACAAATGCCTGGCTGCTATAAACACGGTATAGTGTACGCTTTTCAGGTTGTGGGAGAGGTTGTGCTGATGAAGATGATCAACACATAAAGTGACCTGCCTTTGTCAAACTTTTCCTATTACATACCAAATCAAGAAGGCATTTATTTTCAAAGCTCTTAATAATAGGGTGTGTTTAACAAAACAGGAGAGTGCTAGATGGTGTTTTGCTCCCAAAAATATGCATGCCCATCTAATAAAATGTATATGATAATTACACTCAATATGTCATTGCATACTGCTTTAGTAATGTACTACATTATTGACGATAACAGTGTCTATCTAAAGAAAAATGCTGCTAATTATAACCGAATTTAGCATTTATATATGTATTTTTCAGATAACTGTAACTGCAAAAATATAACATTATATTCAGTAAAGACGCTGTCTTGATTCAATTCTGTCAAATATGTCAAGTTTATCAATTATGAAATGAGTTCAATAGGGCGTAATATTGTATTGTATTAACAAGCCTCGTAGAAAGAATAGTGAGCGCATTTGTAAGGTAACACAGTGCATCGATAGCCAAAGTAAATTGTGTTTGTCACGGATTCATTAAGCATACTACTCAAACATGTATAGCTATTATATATATTATATACTGGTTTCCTTGCTGTTTACACTACCCATAAACAGTAGGCAGTATGCACTATGTACAGGGTAGTAAGCAGTAAGCAAGTTTAAGGCATTTGATGGAGCGCTATCTAAGCTGGTATTTTGGCTTTATATATAAATATATATGATAATACTCTCATGGAGTTTACAAGGTTGAATAGGCTGGGAAACATTGTGGCCACGAGTTTAAATCGGTGATTCCTCTGTATACCACTAGATAGCACACCACACTTTGATATCAGCGCTTCATCGCCTCTGTATAAGATGAACGACTCAAAGTCTCCTCATGTAGTGCAGTGATATGGTTTCTCTGTAGTGTAAATCCTCTCGTGCATGGGTCCTACGTAAGTCTGAACAACAAGAACAATAGTTGGGGAAGTAACATATGAATAAATCAAAGTGAAAACTGATGCAACAGCATGGCAATTTCATGATCATTTGACACATTTTTGGAAAAATAAGTTATCTAAATTAAAATCCATTGCTTTGTAGTAAGAACTAATCAATGCTTGATCAACTCACAATTATAAATATTTGTCTATATTATATGGGATAATATGTATCAACTATTTTAAACTAAACAGGCCAATATTTTTCCTTCAACAACTGCTATCTCTATTTTTCCTTTTTCTTTTCATCCAGGAAGTGACATATTATTTGAACATTTGATTTCCTTTCAGTTCATTTAATTTTTCAACTCTAGGTATTTTGTTGTTCTGGACTTACGTTCTCTCTCTGTCCTCAGATTTCTCTTCTTCCTGATGTCTGATGCTCATCTTCACTTGTAGACACCAGCATTTTTTACTGAACTGCACAGTTCTTTTATTTATCCCAGTCCCGATAAAACCTGGTGCTATGTAATGCTTAAATGCATCTATATAAAATGATGTTTATTTTGTTTTCGCTTAATAACAATAACCAAATCGGGCCAGAAGTAATCTAAAAGTAATCCAAACATAGTCAGAATGCATATAGTTATGTATGTGTGTGATCCTCAGAACATCTGTGTACTGATTTCATGGAGGCGCATACATATTCTGAAGGATGGTGGTCACAGAAGCTGCGCTGGTACTTCAAGCTCTTCGACGCGGACTCATGAGGAGCTGCTGCTCACATTCAAGGTCTCCTGATGGTCCTGTGATGTTGTGTTTGTCTTCAGCTCCACCTGCTGGAGTCACAGCCTGGCGCAGAACTGAAATCATCTGTGAGAGGATCTCCCACGTCACAGGAAACACTCTTCACATGATAGTCTTCATCTGCCAAGGCTTTTCTCTGCTGCAGGCATCTGTGCCATCAGTAGAGTAGGAGCATAGAGATCTCAAGATCAATCTCAGTGAGATTTGTAATCTGTCTGTCTATCTATCTAGACAGTAGATATGCAACAATACAATAATGCATTTTATTTAAAGACGTTTTTCTTAAACCAAAGCACTGCAATAAAACATAATAACAACGAAAAGTATAATGCAAATGACAAGATTTAATTAAAAGCAAGGTAAATAAATGCATCTTAATGATCCAAGGTTGCTCCATTTGTGATATTGTTGGAAGTGTATTCTATTATTTGGGGCTTCAATGAAAAGCTCTTTCCGCTATAGTCGAGAGGGTTTGCATAGGAAGGCTGCAAAGTAAAAGATCTAGCGCAGTGAACTCATTTGAGTGCAAGATATGCTTGTGGTGATGTAAAGATGTAAAGACTATATTTATTGATCATCTGAAGCCTATATGTGCTGTGTAAAGCTTGAAGGCCCAGCACGTGAACTCCTGAGAACCTCATGGAGAGTGAAATCAAGAACCATTCTATTGAAATCAAGATATTTATTGTCTGTCTGTACATTAGTTGTTCTAACGTAACTCATGCACAAATTATGTAAATGTAAGTTAGGGGTGAGGAGTTTATGGAGGGCTGCTCAGGCCGACGCAGACGCTCTGTTGAAGATGTGGATGCAGACTTGGTTCTGATCCTCAACGAAGATGAGACTGAAGATGAAGATAATGCGGGCTGTTGTGTTGGTTCTGCAGCAGGGTCACGCCGATTTGCCTTGTGGTAATTTCGCTTAAAAACTGAACTTCACCCATCGCTGTAAGAGGTTCAATTTTGCATTTCTGCCCTTTAATGCACTCTCAGAATAACGTTAGCAACTGTAGCTAGAGAAACCCTATTTATTTAAGGTTGCACTTGTACACACTAAAAACCTTGAAGTATCTCCTAAATTACATCATTCTTCAGTCCTGCCATGCATGTATGTGTGTATATGTATGATAATGATGTTATGTTAAAAAAATGTTATATTCTGTAGAACATTTATAATGCTATTGTCATTTACACTTGGATTTCTTTGAAAATAAAACACGAAACCTTTCTTAGTTTGCAGATACGATGAACAACCCAAAATATGTCAGATGATCTTTTGAACTACCTGACAATCAATGGCCTGCGTGCTCGAAATATTTGAAATACAATGTAGATTACAAGCAAATTAAACCCAACTCAGATTTTTCTGATACGCATTATTTTCAGCGCGTTTGTCTTCGTTTGCTCAGATCGCGCGTTTTAAGCGAATCTTGAAGTGAAACCACGAACGCAACTCATATGTGCGCGTGTCGGTGGCGCGCGCGCGTCAGAGGTTGGGCGTGACGTCACGGCTGTACCTGAGTTTCGGTGGACGCAGAAACTTTAGCAGAGATTGAACGCACGAGAAACGCGCGCGCCTTCCTCCTGGTTTTCACGGCTCGCGGCGAAAGTGCGGGCGCGTTGAACGCATCTGCGAGCCAGTTTATGACGACTTAACCGCTGACCACAAAGCGGTTCGCTGGCGGCAGAGGCCTCGGGATTGCTGTGTTTTTTCCTGCTTTGGCGCTTCCTGAAAACTCTCAGGTGAGCTCCACAATATCTAAAGCTCATTTATATTTAATTTCTACACGCTGCCTGCAATCTGTAGCCATAACACGCTGGATTGTGATTTACTGTCGTACTTCTGGGCTTTTTTATCGACGGGGAGATATGAGGTAGTATCGTAATATGAAAAGTCACCGTCTGCTTTTTACTCTGATTTGTTGACTTCTCTGACTTGTTTCTGATCATTACTTTGAATTAATTATCATATTAAATCTAATTATTAATATGAGTCATCTGGTCTGTGTTATGAAACTTACATTCAGGCTTTTAAATCTCAATGCTGCTGTTAATAACATATATTCATAATTTACGTATTAATATAAAAATTATGTATTACAACAATCTATTAAATATAACATCAAAAAAATATATTTTTTAAATTATTAGTTCTGTAGTGTTTCTTACAGAAACTTTGGAAAAGCTACTTTATTAATATAGAATTTATATTACTATTTATCATTGATTATAAAATTATAATATATTAAAATATGTATTACAAATACAAATATAAAATAAAATATATTTTTTCAATGCAAATATTAGTCTTTGTAATTGTTTTTGCCTAATTTTACTTTTTTGTCCTCATTATGAAGATCATCATGCTACTGTATTTTTAGAGAGATCATTATAATGATGATGATAAAAGTATATAATTTTTTTTTATAAGCCACTTGATTAATGTTAAGCCTAATCCTCAACTGAAGGTCATATTAATCATGATGTTTTTGATTAATTATTAAAATATTTGATATTTGTGATTGATTGCAATTAATTATTTGATAATATATTGTTGGATTAATCATTTATATTATACAAATGTAAAGCATACTTTACAAAAAAATATGATATATATATATATATATATATATATATATTAGTGTGCATGTATTATAAAATATTAGTGCTTGAGCTCCCTTTGCCTACACATTTAGAAATGGTATAAAGTAGTAAATGCATTAATAGAATAATTATATACTCTATAAAATACCGTGCGAAGCGTAGAGTGTTTGGTGACTGCTTGATTCCAGAAGGCCGTGATGTCCTCTCACCCTCGGCGCTGGCATGCTGAAGCCCTGCTCAGGTCTCAGGTGGATAACGGGTGTTTCCGGGTTCGTGGCTGACCATGGTGCTGCCGCCAGATCCCCTGAAATGCCCACGCCGCCACACGCCGCAAGAGGAGGAGAACACCATCTTCAAGGTGACGGGCGGGCCTGGCCCCCTCGCGGGACGAGGAGGGAGCGCGACGTGACTGACCTGTGTGTGTGTGTGTGTGTGTCAGGCCTGGGCCGTGGAGACGGGGGATCAGGAAGGCGTACCGAGCCGATCCTGCCAAATGGAAAGCTTAGCCAGAGGTGCGCCCTGAATCAAGAGCCGCGAGTTCAACCTCATCTGCCGACGGCACCAGCAGAGAGTTCCATGAACCCGCTGAAGATCTACACGACGCAGGTGACATCTCTCAGACCCTCCAGCAACCCCGGTAACACACACACACACACACAAACTTAATCATGTGCTGATATTTATGAAACATTATGCTACGTGATTTTACTTCTTATTTCCCAAATATAATTTTTTTTTATAAATCATTTGTGGTTTTTTATTCTATCGTATATATTTATCTTTTTTTTTTTTTTGCACAATTTAATAAATTTTATTAATACAAAAGAATAAGTTTTAATCACTGGTTTATGTATTGTAAATGAAAAAGTGCTATTAAGTGAAGAAAACCATCATTTGGTATTGTTAACTTTACTTAGATTCTTGTTGTTGAATTAAACACACATTTTTGATTAACTTTTTTTTTTTTTTGAAAACCCTATTCCCAAAACTGTATTATTTTTATTAGAAAATAAAGGAAAATATTAAAGAATAAGGAAAATATTTTTAATTGCATATTATGATTTAAGTGTATTGTTTTTGTGATTTTATTTTTTGAATTAATAGAAAATTTAATTTGTACTTTTAACATTTTAACACTATATATATATATATATATATATATATATATATATATATACATATGCCCCAAAGACAAGGTTTAATTTCTCAGCCCTCTGTAAATGTGTGTAGGTGGTGTGTATGTCCGCAGGCTCTGTTCCCACGTATGAGACGGACGGTGATGAAGACGACAGCCCTGACACCCCTCCTCCGCTAAGCAAAATCTCCTCACGGCCGGCGGGCGCCCTCACGATGCTCTCAGGTGAGCCCGAAGGTGTGTGTGCTGCTGACCGAGTGTTTCTGGTGTTCAGGCATGAGCTCGCCCTCGCTGGCTCCCGGTCTGGGCGCGCCCGGCCCCGCTGTTCTCCGCTGGGTGGTGCCGCCAGCTGCTCTCCCCCCGCCTCCCGCCGGTGTGCCCAAGAAAGAGCCGCAGGACGCGGAGATGCAGTCGATGGAGATCCAGACGCCCACGCCGCTGATCGCCATGTTCGCCACGCCTGAGACCTGACTGGCTCTCGCTCATATTGACACACACACACACACACATCATTTTTCATTCTGGATGCGACGGTATCATTTGATGGCGTCGGCACGAAAAATAACAAATGAATAATAATTAACGGTTATACATGTTTAATGTATATGAATGTCAGTTGTTGTTGTTGTGTGTTCAGTGATCGCACCTGGAGGTGCAGTTCTACTACACGCTGGAAGGCAGTGTGTCCTCCGGTGACTTGGTCAGTAATCTCAGGCTGTCGCCTGTCTTCTACGGATCTGGGGCCCATCGCCAATCAGGAGGAGCTGTTTGGCCCTGAGCCTGAGCAGGTGCGCTCTCCACCGAGCACATCTCTAACGACAAGCAGCGTGTTCACCAGCCGCCTGCTGGACGTGGATGGACCGAGGACTCATCCTGAGGTGAGCCGGACACCTACACATCTACGCCGGCGCGCTCTGTCAGTGGCGTACTGAACCGGCCCCGCGCCCCAACCCCAACACCCAACCTGATCAGCGCCAGCACAAGGTCGCTTTCCTTCTGCCTCGAGTCCTTCCTCAGCGTGAGTGATCGCTCCTTCCCTCGCCCTCTGCTTCTTCCATTTCAGTTTTTATATATCCGCTTGAAGTTTTTCAATTTTTTTTTTTTAAAGGTTGAATTCTTAAATTGAATTTTGGGTTTGAATGGAATTATATGAATGCATAAACAATCTCTTTATTTGTGTTTAATAGCCTTGCATTTTTCCTAAAAATTTGTGAATTCGAGTTTCAAATAATATATTGTTTTATTATATTTTATTCTTCTATTCATCTTTTTTGTAATATTAGTGTAATTAACTGTGTTCAGGTGATCGCCACCAGCGCATGCCATTGAGTCTCCTTTGACATTCATCTGTGTTTCGGGAGAGGGCCTGATGGTGACCGAGAACGTAACTCATCATGCGAGGCAGGTCAGACACTGCACACAGCCCACTCAACACAGGAATGTACACATACGTGCACAGATAGTTTCTGCTCATTTCTTTTTTCTCTCTGTGTCTCCTTGTCTCTGCACGTCTGTCTGTGTGTGTCTGAATATTTGTGTGGCTCTGTGTGTCTCTGTCTCTGTGTCTCTCTTTCTCTGTCTCTGTGTGACTGTCTCTGTCTCTTGCAGCGTGTCTTCTCGTCCTCTGTCTGTCTCTGTGTCTCTTCTTTGTCTGCATGTTTCAAGTTCCCATGGTTTCTTTCTCTGTCTCCCCAGTGACTGTTCCCTGTCTCTCTATGTGTCTTTGTCTCTGTCTCTCTTTCTCTGTCTCTGTGTGACTGTCCTGTGTCTTTGCCCTGTCTGTCTCTGTGTCTTGTTCTGCCCTGTCTCTGCGTGTCTTTGTCTCTGTCTCTGTGTGACTGTCTCTGTCTCTGCGTGTCTTTGTTCTGTCTCTGCGTGTCTTTGTCTCTGTCTCTGTGTGACTGTCTCTGTCTCTGCGTGTCTTTGTCTCTCTGCTTTCTGTCTCTGCGCATCTTTGTCTCTGTTCCTGCGCAGGTCTTTGTCTCCCCTGTCTCTGTGTGTCTTTGTCTCTGTGTGACTGTCTCTGTCTTTGTCTGTCTCTGGCGCGGTCTTTGTTCCCTGTCTGTCTCAGTGACTGCCCTGTCTCTATGTGTCTTTGTCTCTGTGTGACTGTCTCTGTCTTTGTGTCTGTCTCTGCGTGTCTTTGTCTCTGTCTGTCTCTGTGTGACTGTCTCTGTCTCTATGTGTCTTTGTGTCTGTCTCTGGCGTGTCTTTGTCTGTCTCTGTGTGACTGTCTCTGTCTCTCTTTGTCTTTGTCTCTGCGTGTCTTTGTCTCTGTGTGACTGTCCCTGTTTCTTTTGTTCACGCCTGTCTCCGCCTGCCCCAGTGACTGTCTCCCGCCTGTTCTACATGTCTTTGTCTCTGTAAGCCAGGTGGTGCCGGTGGTGGGCGCTGGATGACTTGCGCAGATGTTCTCGGCGACTGCACACGCCCTTCGATACGGCAGCAAAGCGGTTGCAGACCTCATCCCGACATCAAGGACAACATCGCGACGCACCTGAAGCAGCTGTACCGCTCTGCAGACGCATCAGGGTCAGAGAACTGCCGCTGCCTTCAGCATGTAGTTCCGCGAGACACAGCACCGACCGTGACCGCTTTTTATCAGCCGCTGTTCTGATGGCTGAGCTTTTAGCTGAGCTTTTACTGCAGACCCATGTTACGCCGTGAACTAAGCCTCAGACTTTCCTTAAACCGCATCATTTGTTTGACGCCCCATCATGTAGATTTATGTAATAATGTTTATGGATTTATCAAATAAAAAAAGAGAAAACACAAACTTCTTAGAGATTTTGTTTTGTCATGGGATTCAGTATACTTTGTCATTTTAAATAAAACATTCAAATTATATATGTTGTATATGAAATGAGATGCATATAAAGCATATTATTGGTTAGAGAAAGCTATTACATTCCAGCTATAGTGTACATGTTTTATCTAAACACATAAAATGTAGGTTTTGTGGTAATGTAATTTGTTTCATGTAATTGAAATAACTTGATATAATTGCTCATATATGTAATTAGTTAATAAATTATGAATTATTTTGAATAATAGTATAAATATATAAAAACGTGTAATTAATTAGTAAAATTTCTCAATATTTAGATTTTTTTTTTCCAGCCTCAGTTTTCAGATTTTCATATATTTGTATTCAGTACTAAATCTCATTTACTGTACTTCTTACTGTAAAGTGTTACCCTTATTAGGTTTCAAGGTCCAGGGGCTTACATTCTTTCTCATATTTTGTGATATATTTTGTCTAAACACATTTATAAATGCTCAAAACTTTATTCAGTGACTCATTTATTGTATAATGTTCGAATATTTGTTAAATATCGTTATCGACATGTATTTATATATAACTTGTTTCATATAATATGTTTTTATTAACTGTGTCTAACATTAGGGACAAAATGTGTTTGAAAAGGGGTATATCCAAAAATATTACTGTTACATTTGTATGCATTTGTTTGTAATATTTGACATATATTAAGCTGTCAAAATAAAATTGGCTACTTAATATCTAAATATAACACAAACACATTATTTTAATGTTATTTATAATATATATATATATATATGTTATATATATATATATATATATATATATATATATATATATATATATATAACACTCATGTAGATTTATCAAACAAGTTATTGGTTTTCTAATCTGAAGCAGATCTTGATTAAGCTCATATCAAGCTGAATTACATTTATTAAATCAAAGAGATATTTAAATCTCTTATCTAGAGCTGTTAGTCACTCTGGAGGTATTCTCCTCGAGGTAAAAGCTGACGGTCTGCAGGTGTGTGTTATTTCTCCACCCATCTGAGCTCCTCCTGAAGACGCAGGTACTTTGACTTTAGGAGCGGCTGCCGCTTCTCTGTCCTGGTCAGACCATGAACTAACTCAGAGAAACCTCAGAAGATCTCGAGACACGCTGAGAAACGCTTTTTCCAGAGCTCGCCTGATCGCCGCCGGTAAGTGCTTGTCGTTATATGAACTCAGATGTTCCCTTCAGTTTGGATCTTCAAAGAGCTCGAATGGACGCTATCATCACATCTAAACCGCTTGGTTGGTTTCTGCTTGATTAAGTGAAGGGCTTGACCTTCAGCGAACAGGGAAATCAGACTTTGGTGTATTTGGACAATCTGAGGTTTGGTGGGTAATCTCTAGTTGTTATGTCATTTTCTGCAGCTTAAGGAGATCAGATTGCAGCTTATCGCGGTTTATGAGCTCATAAACAATAAGGATCATCAGCCACAGTAATAATTCATCGCTGGCTTTCAATGAGAATACGAAACACACGCAGTCTTTGATTTCGCTACTGCAGAGTATCACAAATGCAAATACCACGCGCCTATTCTTCAAGTGACGTGATTGGTATTGACTGTGACAATATCACGGCACTTACTGTAAGGTTTGCAATATCGCGGGCACAAATCAAACGCATATGCTATATCATAAAGCAATTAACCTCGAAAACGCCATTTTTTACAGTAAAAATGTGATTACAGTACTACAATTTAATGCAAGTACTAAGTTTTACGTTGAAAAAGTAGTAAAACATTGTTCACCATACAGTACTAAGGTGGTATAAGGAACAAAATTATACTTCAAGGTACTATAGTATATGACTGATCAGACTCCACATACTAATACCATGGTTTTGAAGCCATTGCTCTGTATTCAGTGGTATTTCATCAAATACATGAGCATGGCAGTAATGGAGTACCATATTCTTCTTTATGTGTGTGTATATATATCTTTTTATACTTTTTGTATAAGTGTGTTTACACCATTTTAAGGCAATAAAGCTGGCCATGTCATGGAGTAAAAGTGAAATATGATTATATGGTGGTGTGTGTTGTGTTCAGGTGCTGTCTCATGCTTCGAGGTTCGAGTCCCTTCTCGGGCTGGTCCAGCGGTTATTCTGAACGCTTCGCTCCAGGTGTGTGGTGTGTGCACCTGGTATTCATCACGTTATGGACCAAATGTCTCCACTAGGATAGAATAATAATAAATTTTGACCTTGTGAGGATGCTTTGAGGTCCTAAGGAGGAAACAAACTTTACAAAACTCATGGGATTATGCTTATGCTGAAAACTCCAAAAGTAGTTTGCAAGGAGCAGAACAGTAACACGCACAGTCTGTACAGTATAAAAACATTACACCATGGAGCATCCCCGTAGCATGGAAACACTACGTGTGTGTGTGTGTGTGTGAGTGAGGGGTCTTCTGGCCAGTCTGACCCGTGTTTTCCCCAAGAAGGCCACGGTTCTGGATTTACGCGTCCTCGGATCTGGTCGTAGCCTCGTCCAGACCCAGCGCTAAATCAATATACAGTGAGTACTGACCCTGAGACGAGCTGATCATTAACCTTTACAGCCCAGAGCTATTTATAGACACGCCACTGACCTCACACTGCTGCCACTCTCAACGCCTCGTTCGAATACAGGAAATGTTTTAAAAGGCCATATATTTTTAAAGGGCTTGTGTGTGTTTTGTCTGCATTCCTATTCGCACATTTAGTTAAATGGATTTCTCAAATAGAATTAGTTCTGTCCCAAAGTTTATGATAATGCTTCACAAAGAGTAGCCTTACATACTTTTTAGGTCATATTATATTTGTTAGGACACAAAGCTGGCTCAAACTAAAATGATTGACCAAACAAGATTTGTTTCTGAATCAGCGATGTGTGATCTGATCGAGTGATTCGAACCGAATCATTCTGAATCATTTCTGTGATGTTAGTAATTTTCACTATTTAGCAGATAGGGAGGATCTGGGTCAGCAGGAAAACTGATTTAATTGAGTGAGTCATCTATGCTGGAAACGCTCAAAGTGATTCAAACTCATTCAGACTCCATCTGACTAGCAAAAACCACTTCAAAAGAGCCATTCATTGTCAAGTTTTGCATTGTTTGCAATCTTTTAAAAGTAATGGGGAAATCAAGTCATATAATATTCAGATTTTATATATATATACAATATGTATATATGTTATGTCTGTATTTGATGTTGTAAATACAGTGGGCGTAATAGCTGGGGCAAAAAACAGCAGCAATAAAAGCAAGTATTATACGTTATATATAATCATATCATGAGCTGTGCGTTTTCTGTAGATCAGAGGAAGAACATGCCCACTCCATCAACAAAACAGATGCATCCGCTCCAGCAATCGCTGCGTGAGGTGAGGATCACTAACCCTCCTCTCTCGCTCATCGCGACTCGAGCTCTGAAGTGTCTCTGTGCTCTCAGCATCTGTTCACCTGTGAGCTGACGCCAGCAGCTGTGTGACGCCAACGGCATCGTCTGGAGCGGCTGAAGTACCTGGACGCCTAATGGGCCGAGTCTGGGTCAGGATCGCCCTGCTGGAGGTTCAGGACGAGCGCTGCAGCTCACACACATCGAGACCAAGGTCAGAGTTCTGACTGAATAGAAATGAAATTTTTTTTTTTTTTTCATATAATATATGTGTAAGGTACTAGATATACATGCATGTATATATTTAAGATTATGATTATATATTAAATGTATAATGGTAACAGTGATATAAATGTATGTACATGTAAATATTTTTAGAACAGTAATACACACACATTATTTTTTATTATTATTTTTTACTTATTGTATTTAAATGTACTATATTAATATATTAAACTGTATTATTTATACAGTTTATCTTGTAAATATATCCAAGTCTAAATATCATTAAATATGTCTAAATATTAAATTCCTTTGTTTATAAATGTTTATGCAGTTTATGATTTTAAACATCCATTATCTACATTTGAATCTATAAATGTATCTAAATATTGAAATGTACCCAAATATGATTTATCTATAATAAAAGTTATTTATTTTAATAATTTAAATCTATATATTAACCTTTTAATATACAATGTAATATTTTTATATATTTTTTTATATTATAATTTAATATTCCATCTTGTATTTTGTACAATTGATTTGACATCTAAACAACTTAAAGTGCAAATATTTTATTACTTCAGGACGTTGTTATATCGAGCGGTCATCTTTCACTGTGTTGTTGTGGTGTGTTGTTCAGGAGGTGCTGACTCATGGCCTCTTGAGCAGCGTTCTGGATCTGAAGGCCGTTCTTGACGAGCGGGTTTACGACTCTCTTCTGACCGTTCCATCCAGGAGCGCGGCAGTCGCCCAGTCAGTCTTCCTCTCCAGAGCGAGTCTCTCCGGGTGAGTGCATGATTCCGACGAGTCCATCCCCGGCGCTTCTCGTGACCAAGTCGTACTTTTGTGTCCTTCAGCCGATTACTTGAAGAAAGACTCCGAGAGGTTCCCTGCAGAACAAGAGAGACGATCCTGCACTGACTAACGGGCAGGTCAGACCTAACACCAGCTCATCTCCCTCAATACTCCTCTCCATATCACACTGATGCGTTTTGTGATTTCTTCCTGCAGTAAAGCCTGCAGGAAACATCACACAGAGAAAGTCACGACAAGATCTCCTGGCCTCCGGCGATCCTCAGAAACCTCCTGAATCCTGGTCGCCTCCCGATTACGGTGAGACGGCCAAGAAACGTGGCGGTTTCAAGAGAAACATAACGTATTTTCTGCTTTAAAGGAGTTGTTTGTTCATGGTTCAGATGAGAGTCCGGTTCGACTCTCTCATCTCCAGAAATAACTCCACCTACATTAAGGTAGTAACCTGCCCCTCATGAAGCAAATAGAAGCACCGCCCACTGTTCAGACCCGGCCCCTCCTCGGCCGTACACAGAGAGGGAGAGAGTGAAATGGGTGAGTGTTGATTAGAGATGTGTGATATATAGTATATAAATGCAGCCATTTGTGTTTCCTCCTGCATTTGAAAAGATGAATTTTGTTGATTCTGATTTCATTTGCTTGGCAACAGCCTCCAAATGTTGATTACCTCAAAGTATAATTTGTCTGTGTGCAGGACATCCTGAATCATCTCATTAATCTACATCGAGGCCTTCAATCCACCTGACAGCCTCGCCGCTACCAAGATGGGATGTTAAGAAGAAGAAGAAGAGGAGTATGGTGAGGGAGAGGAGGTGGAGTGTGTAGATGATGACGGCGATGAGACGGTGATGATGATGAAGGTTTGTTGATGTGTCTCTGTAGCTGTGAAGGAATGCCAGAGGAGCACTTCATCTGTTTGAGGAAAATCAAGATGGCCTTTAACTCACGTTTCCTTTAGATGATATGATGAACGTATGCCTATAAATGTATATTAAATATGTTAAAATGTGCTATTAATGTTATATTGGTATATTTCATGAAATGGTTAACACTTAATATTGTCAAACAATTGTTTGTCAATCAGGCCAGCCTGTGGGAAGATCAATCCCAGCGCCGCTGAACTCACTCACGTCTGTTCTCTATACTGGATCTGTGAGACACCTGCCTGTGTGTGTGTGTGTGTGTGTGTGTAGTTGATCTGAAGTGTGTGCATGTGTTTCTGTAGGTTGTGTTTTACTGTGATGAGGATTCACTGGTTTATCGTGGTTCTCTCTTCAGAAAATGGAGGTGTGATTTCTTTTCTGAGCGAGGAGGCAATGAGAGAGAGATCATCTGGGAAGTCGCTGGGAGACGCCTGAACATTCCCCAGGAACACTTCACACACACACACACATTTATACCTCAGACTTACTTCACACACTTAAACAGTCAAACTCACATACACCTGGGACTCACAACACGTTTACACACACAGACTCTCACACACTCAAACACGACACACACACTCAAACACACACACACACACACACACACACATTTACACACATTCAGACTCACACACTGTAGAGACTCATTCAAACTCAAGACTCACACACTCTTGGCCAACTCACTCAGCACATATTTACACACACACACACACACACACACACACACTCAAACATGTAGTTTAACAATTCATGTTTATTTATACTTTGGTATACTTTTTGGTATGCTTTTGAGATCAACAGAAGCAGCTCACAGTTAATGAATACAACAAGTGATTTAGTATAAGATACGTGTGTGTGTGTGTGTGTAGTGTGTGTGTGTGTGTGTGTGTGTGATTAAGCACTAAGTGGCTAGAGGATGATGATGATATTCTATCTTCACACCGGTGTTTGATGACGGAGGGAGCCGCCAGACATCAGGAACCCAGGGAGCTGAGCGCTACAAACACGAAAGCCAACAAACACAAGCAAACCAGAGTCAGCTCTGCTTCTGTGACATCAAATAGACGGTACGGTGCACACACACACACACACACACGCACACACACACACACACACTCACACACACACACCTGTCATTCAGCCGTTTAATGCTCTCTGTGTGTTTGTAGAGCAACAGACTGCCTCGGAGCCTGAGGACAGGTATAGACACACCAGAACACACAAGAAATGTGAGATGCTGTCGCACACTGGGGAGTGTGGATTGCCTGTGTGTGTGTGGTGTGTGTGTGTTTGCAGCTCAGAGGAGTTAATGTAAGAAATGGCTAAATGAAAGCTGTGTTTGATTTTTTAAAGACCAACTCCACGAGAGCTTATCATAAAGGTGAACAACTACAGAGACACTTAAACACACACACACACACACTGATACACACTTTATCATCAAAGAAAAAACATTTATTTAACTTAGAGTGTGTGTGTGCATACATGCTACATATTTGTTCAGAGCCCAGCAACCTCATTAGACTCCATTTACAGGATTACTGTGTGGTGTGTGTGTGTGTGTGTAGCTCCTGGACATGTCTACAGTGGTGGAAGGTGAAGAATGAAAAGGGCAGATCGGTTACGCCCCGACCGAACATGCTCCAGCCTCCGTCGCAGGACAGAGCCGCACGAACTCAGCGTGTCCATTCAGCTGCGCTTTGATCATCAGTGTTCACTGAGCGCCCTCCCCTGACTGGCAGGTGACCCCTCTGGCTCTGCGCCCGCGCTCACCCGGAGGTCCGACCGAGGAGGTGCGCGCCTGGCTGAGCACGTGGGCTTCAGCAAAGAGAGCCAAATCCCTCCGCACCATCATCACCACCTTCTGGGCTTCATGATAGTCGCCTGGTCGTCTTTGAGCCAGTGAAGAATACTGTGGGCCACGTGCGCTAGTGTGTGTGTGTGCGTGTGTGTGTGTGCTCAGGCACGTGCGTGTGTTTAGAAGGTCATGCTCCATGCTGCTGGGAATGACTACCCAGCTCAAGACCATCTGTCCAGAGGAGGGCGTCATGGTTTTCTACCCAGCTAAGCAGAACGCCAACCAGCTCTCTCGCGGTGAGGTGACATCATCACCATCACCACCACACGACTGGTCAGATGTGTCACTCTGACCACCGCTTCTCCAGATGGCCAGTGAAGGAGGGGCGAAGATCTGGAGGGCACAACCGTGACGCCTGAATCGCGCTAAAATCTGTAATGATATAAACACCTTCTGCCTGCCAATTTTATATTTCACTAAACAGTCGTGGATTTCAGATTTGCTGGGCGCTGCATCTGATCAGCAACTTAAGTGAATGTGAACAACATACACCATGAAAAAAGAAGCCATAATTTTTTGACATAAATTCCAAATGAACCGACTAAAAACTGTGCTGCAAAATATATTTATATTTTTTGTCTGTTGATAATAAATCTGTCATTGTATCAAATTTATATAAAGTAGAGTTATCAGCATAATAATTTAAGAAAAGAATTAAAACGACCAAGTAAAAATCACTTAACAGTGCTTTACAGTATTCTACATATTTATTTCAGCAAATAGCATAAATATTCCTCTGAAGTTTTCATGGTGCTGTTGTTGTCGTGTTAATTAACGCATATATTCATGGTTTTTCTCAACAAAATTCAGTGATACACGGGAAAAGGCGAACGGAACCTTACAATACTGTACTGGGGCAAAATTTACTGTAAAACGAAAAAACGGCATAGTAACAATCTGAAAAATAAATGGCAGGCTTCGTTTGCTACCAATGTTGACAAATTGATGCTGGAGCCACAATCCTGAATATGTATGCTATTGTTTTGGTGCTTTTTGATTAAAAGATGCACAAAAACCCACATGAGATTAGAACAAGCATGCTTATTAAGTTCAACAAAACACTCTGCCCTCTGCCAAAAAATAGATATATTTCTGAATTTCTATGATCGCTTGTTTTCTTAAGCAGCGCCATGTCTTGCTCTGGTTTTATGTGCCACTTCTATAAATCATGCTTTATGTTCAGTCATTTATTAGTTCAGTCAACACTGTATATTAACAGTCGTTTAACGCTCAACTCGCAAACTGAAAACGGAAAACGCTGCATAAACTCAAAACGAACGATATTTGCCAGAAATATTAGTTGCTTTTGTAAACTACAACTTTGTAAACATCAGAGAAAGGGAGTAATTTGATGAGACTTGGCTCCACAGCGCCTCCTGCAGGACTGGAGTGATCTTTACTTCTGAACGGAGAACGAAACACACAAATGGCCAGAAAATGACATGATAAACTAACAGAGACTGAAGTACACATTCACAGTGCGTTATGAATACAAATTCAATAACCTTCAACATCAAAAATAATGTAAAGTAAAAGGCATACGGGCACACAATAATAGTGCATTACATTAATGCAGGTATTCGTAAAATTTAATTTTGGTTTTAACAAGAAATATAAGTATATTAATTATGTACTAATATGTCATTTGTTTTATTATACATATGAACTATTATACATATTAATATATAAATGTTGATACAGTTATATTTATTTTTAACATTACTACATAATAGTCATACATTTATGTCATTTTTATATATGTTTTAGTTAAAATATATTCATATAAACAAATACAGTTTTTAAAACATATTACTGCTAATAGTATTTATATATAACGTGGTTTTTTTTTCTATATTAATATTGGGTATTTTTTTTATTATATGTGTATTATTATTAAGGGTTTGAGTTATGATCACAGACGCCTACAAATGAAATCTTCAAAATAAAAGTCTCTAAAGTAAAAGGCACGCCGCGGGAGCGTGACGCCACGACGGAGGGTTAACGCCATAATAATAGCGATGCATAGCTGAAACGCCTCGGCTACGCGTGAAATGAGAGGAATGGAGGGAATGTGGCTTTGGTCCGTTTCTGTAGCGTATTGATGGGACAGGCGGGGGTGGGCGGCTCAGGCTTCGCCTACCGTCCTGATTAGATAAGTTAGTGGGCGGCCAGGGCTAATTTCATGGATGATTGGACAGGCGGGTCAGGGCTCACCTGCGCTTCCAGACCGACAAGCAGAGCGTGGGCGGTCCAGGTTCGCCTCTCCTGATTGGACAGGTCAGGCTCGCTTCTAGCGTGTTGATTACGGATGTGAACGGCAGCACGCCTTTCCTCCTCGATGCTGTCCAGCTCTGGGCGCCGATCGCCATATGGATCAGGTGCGCTTTCACATAGCGTCTTATCGAGACAACACGGATGTCCGACGCCAGCGCCGGATATCATATCATGGACCTCTTTCGTGTAATCAGGACTCAGCCAATGGCTCTTAGCCTGAGACGAGGAGAGAAGAGAGTCAACAAAAAAAAATAGTACATTAATACAAATTAATGAGTGATTTATTTAGCATTTTTCATTTATTTAGGTGTATAATAATGTTGATATTATAAATGCAAATAAAATATAATGTAAAATAAAATGTAGATATGCTACAATAAACATTTTGACAATAATAACACACATCAATATACTTGAATAAAAATCAAAAGAGTAAAATTATATGGTTTTAATATATTCTGTGTGTGTGTGTCTGTGTGTGTATAAACTTTTATAATCATTTTTCTAAATTATATGTTATATTTACAACAATATAGATTAATAATTATTGATTAAAATATTATATTACAATTTTTTTTATATATATTAATAATATGCCTATATTTTTTTCTCCAGTTTAATATTTAATTACAAAAACTGATAAAGTACTGACAAAAAAATCATATTTATCACATATACTTTTGATAATTTTATTTGTTTCATCATTTTGCTTGTGTGTGTGTGTGTGTGTGTGTGAGTAAGTGAGTGTGTGTGTGAGAGTGAGGTGTGTGAGAGTGAGCAAGTGAGTGTGTGTGTGTGTGTTGGCCCTGTGTGAGAAGCCGCTCATTAGCACGCCAGCTTCTGGCGTAGTTCACATGTCACAGGAGCTGAGTCTAGACCTGAGCGGGGCATGCCATAGCTCCTCCATCAGAGGTTCCTGAAACACACACACACACAGCCACACACGTTTATACACACACACGCCGACAGGGATCCTCAGACGGCAGTGTCTCGCCACCTTGGTGAAGTGGAACTGGGAAGTGGTCGCTGTGGACAGCTTACACCATCAGGCCGCGGACAGATATACCAGGCAGAGGGTTCACAACTCAGAAAACAGACTGTTGCTGACGGAGACATATAGCGATGCCCACCTGAGCCAGATAGTACAGGTACAGCAGGATCGAGCTCTACCATAATATTGGCCACACACACCATCACTGACCACCTGACTTCCACCTCCCTCACTCTCTCAGTTTGTCCTCATACCTTCTGAGCAGCAGTCCGTGGGGAGATGCTCGACAGCATGAATCCAGACACAGGTGATGGATAGCCCCGCCTCCCCGCAGTGAGGTCGCAGCACGGTTGCGTGTGGAAGCCCGCCTGCTCAGAGAGACAGGTGTTTAGAGGCTGGTCACGGGCTGTGTGTGTGTGTCGGGTCTGACTGGCGCAGGTTGAGGACGGCCATGTTGGCGCATATGCAGTACAGTAGTAGGAGACGGGGCGGTTGTCGCCGGCTACACCAGCGCTCGGAGACGGACTGTCTAGATTAAGATGATGTTCGCTTGACTGCCGTCAACGCTGTCGGCCCACCACCTGAAAGCGCCAGCACCAACATTTTGTAAAGCTGCTAGGTTTCTCCGCCCAGGTCAAACAAACTAGAGGCGCTGATGACATCATCCTGACTTCTGCATGTTGAGTAACTGAATTAGCGACTCACGCATGTAGTAAGAGGTGCAGCTGAGGGTGGCTGCTGATTGATGCTGCAGGAAGATGTTCTCCAGCATCTGCTGGAAGTTACTCAGCCAAAGCTTCACGGTAAACATCATTGCAGGAAACACAACAACACACTCTTTAAACTCACTGTGTATCTCTGTGTGTGTCTGTTTGTGTATCTGTGTGTGTGTGTGTGTCTCTCTCACAAGAGTCGTGATCTGACGAGCCAGCGGACGTTGTCGGAGAGACGAGCAGGCTGCCCACGCGCCAGCTTGTCCCACTCGCCCATGGAGCTGCCCAGAAACAGACAGACGCAGCCCACTGCCTTCTGATACTTACTCTCTCCAGGCTCGACATCACTTCTGCACAGGAAACAGCATGAATATGATTTGAAGAAAATGCTCCAAAGCCCAGATCTAAAATGACGGTGCCATGCTTTACTGAAGTCTTCATCGATTCAGAGATCGCAACCCAATTCAAAGCTTCCCTAATGCAGCTTAAAGTCCCAATCGCGAACATCATTTCGATCAGAACTCGGATCGCAAATCACTCCATTCGTTAAACGCGATTCATTTAACCTACCCAAGCTCCAATCCTATTCAAACAAGTGTTTGGCAAGCCGACCGAGCGCTCGGGAATCATCCGCTAGTTTCAAAAAGCTCCTTCACCCATAACTCCATTATTTTCAAAAACTACACAAAAGTTGTCGTGAATCAAAAATTCTGTATAAAAGATAAAAAAGGTAAAAAAAACTGCATATTTTAAACAACTTATTGCTACGACAATTATGTGACATATTTATGTGTGATATTAATTTGGCATTTAATTTATTTCAAATAATTGCGTGGCGCACTTGACGATGCGTGTCCAAGTATTTCGTGGATAAGCCATGTCGGTCTTGACAAAGATCTTCTGAGGATGGACTCTCCGCGGTTGTATTTGGAGTTGAATTGTCGCATGGTGAAGGTGTTCTGTCCTGTGGAGGCGAAGCGGATGGAGTCACGTGACTGCTGGCGGTTACATGCGCTGTTAGCGCAGTGGCTCACCAAGGCGGCATGTCCAGCGCGTGTCCATCAGCCAGGTCGTGACAAGCCAGGTTCATGTCTTTCTAACACCTTCCATCAGCGCTCGTCCGCGCCGCTCCATGTGCAGTGCACTTCCATCTGTCCGGTATTTCTTCATGCTTGATAAAGCGCAGGTGCTGGTTCATGCAGGACGACGTGATGTGTGTGTCCACCTGACAGATGTTCACTACACCATACGCCACGAGTTCTATGGCTACTGAATTGCAAATTTTATTCAAATGCAAATTAACACTATACGCCTGTTAGTATTAAATTATGAATTTTCTGTATGTATTAAGCATATTCAAAAATATCAGATTATATAATTGATATATTATAACATAAAATATATATATATATATCAAATAGCAGAACAAATTTAAATAGGAAAAACTGAAACTCATTTTTGTCATTTTTGAACGCGGAATGCTACTGGTCTAATTGGATTCAAATGATCTATGCTAAGCTATGCTAAAATGACCTATTACATATGGAATTAAGGCATGTTAGTGTGCATCTCAGTCTATTTAACTCCTTTGCTGTCATTTGCATTAAATGCTTCAGCTAAAAGTAACGTATCGTCACCTTAAGTAATGTTGTAGTCTCTCAGCGGCACCTCTTTCTGGCGCCAGGCGAAATCTCTTCATCTCGCTCAGCAAGACGGCATCTGAAACTTGAGCTGAGGTACTGCAGGCGCCGTAACAGAAGGGGACTTCTGTAGAGAAACGGACACATGGCATCAGATTTCGGTTCTCGCCAACCCAGTGCATGTTGGGAAATGAGTCACTCACACTGGGGCTGCAATGATGAGCCATCATCAATGCTCATGTCAGCTGGCGTACTCCTGCAGGTCTGGATACGGCAGGTCTGTGCCTCGGTGCTCCTGTGTGGATCAGCAGTACAACACAGACACACTAGTGAGCGCTTTCCTGACTTTTGCCACAAGTTTGTGTTTGAAGATGAAGAATCATTTCTTTGGGTCCATATTTCCATATTAGCCAAATTTAAACTGTATTTTTGTGCATTACTATTATTTACGTCGTTAAATTCTTCTTCTTTAATTTTCTTATTTGCCATCGGTATGTCAGATTACTTAGATTGTTATTGAATTGAGTTTCAGTTCATTTGTTATTCTGGCATCATTAATGTAAGTAGATAAAATCATATTTGCAATAACATTATGAATTTTATGTCTGTAACCGAAGCATGGATTTAAATTTTAAAATTTCAGTACTAAGTTGTGGTGTTTTTTGTCTGCTTTTAGCACTTGATGTCTTATGTGTTTGTGTTGTTTTTTTATTTAGCAATTATAGAACTTAAAGGAAATTAAAATCTGCTCTAGCTAAAAACCAGCTGAAATAGAATTAGTTTATTAGCTTTTCTGCACTATATTTATACTTCTCATGAAACTTCTAAGTTAACTTGTTAGCTTTGCCAATGTAAAAAAGTATTGTTGATCTTAACAACATTTCTTAGTAATTAACTGTGATATTTACTATATAATTAAAACCGCTTCCGCCAGTGTTTTTGTTCCAGTGCATTTTTGTTCAGGAGTTTTGAAACGGGTCAGGTTCACGACCATTTTACCTTCCCAAGGACGTGTCCTCAAAGGAGGTTTATCTAAATGTAGCTGATTCAGGACGTCTGCTGTCCTGTAACTCACTTGTCCATGGGTTTGTGTAGACGGATGACTGGCCCACCATCCTGCAGTTGTACCCGGCGTCCGCGTGTCTTCATGTCCTGGCTCCAGATGGATGCTCCGGGACACCGGGCGTGGTGAACAGACACGCCTGAGACACACACACACACAAGCCACACTCGCTGGGCTGCAGCAGGTGCAGAGCTGTATGGAGGAGCCCACACACACCTGAGTCGAAGGGGGCTCTCGTGAAGGTCCTCGCATACGCGACGCCCAGCGGCCTCTGGCTGAGCTCCTGCAGGACCGCGTCGTGGTCTTAATAAGAAGGCCCGCAGAGACACAGAGCCATGTACTTCTGATGAACAGGGCCTTCACAACACACTTGGCAGCGCCCACCAGACCGTGAACGCACCTGAGCAATGCGTTGAACATTACAAGAATTAATGAAACGGTTGGTGCAAAAGTGTCCTGGTTTTTCCGTAAAAGCCTCGCTTTTCGAAACAACAAAGACTTTAAAATTACATTTTATGAAATTTCACGAATATGAAATGTAAGAAAATAGATAAGATTGCAAAGATTGATATTTCAAAATGAGATATTTTATTAACGTTAGACTTGTCCACACTTCTAAAACGACATTTCTACGCCACAGAGTGTGGGTTTATTTTTATAACACCGCTACGCAAAGAAAGGATCGAGGAGCCATTATTCTTGTCTGTAGTGTTGCTGAGGGCGCCATGTTCGAGATGCTGTGTTTCACTGAAAAAGAAAATACTTAGGCTTTCAAAAGAGGACAGTTGTCAAAATGTTGAGCTTTTTAGTCACAAGGCCACATTCAGTACTAACTAATATTAATTTCATGACTCAAGCTTGTTTCATGGTTCTCACTTACACTTCTCCTCTCCCGAGATGGACACACGCTGGAAGTCTGCTCACCTGCATCTCTCGCCCATAAGATGGTGGTCCACCACGCCCACATAACTGTCCTTCAGACCCTGCAGACGGACACACAGAGATGAGAGACAGAGACGGACCATGACTGAGACAGATAGACGGCAGAGCACTCACTCCAGGTCTGCGGGCGCTGTCTTTTCATGAAGTCTTGTTTCGCCGCAGCAGAATCTCACCAAGCCTTGAAGGGTGTGGAGGCTAAGCATGGACGGAGTGAGTACATTACACACACACACACGAGAAGAGAGAGCAGAAACCAGTCAGATTGATTTCAAAGCGCTTTCATTACAGTGCAGCAGTGGGAATCTGAAACTTCCACACGAAGCGAAAAAGTGTGTGTTTAAGCATCTGCAAGAGACACAAACTCAACACACCCACACGAATGGCTGTGCGTGTTCATGTGTGTTTTGAGTCAGTGTGTTCAGAGCAAAGAATTCACGCAGATCGCAAACAACAAAACGCCTGAGCAGGTGCGGGCCATTACAGTCCACTCTGTGCCAAAATGTCACAATGGATTTTTTTGCCTTTCAGAAACTTTCTTTTCAAAAGGTTTTCAAAACATAGTTTTGCCTGAACATAAGATTTTGTTAAAATATATATATATATATATATATATATATATATATATATATATATATATATATATAATGTATATGTATATGTAATTTTAAACTTCAAATATATTCTGATTTATTTTCAAATGTACAATGAAAATTAAAAAAAAATAAAAAGTTTATTTTCCTCTTTCACTTTTCCTTTCTCTTGGAGTTTTACAAGCTGTTAGAGCGTAGATAAATATATTCTGATTGGCTTTCACACATCACATTTTTTGTTGCATTACTTCTGACGTCCTGACTGATCTGTCGCTCCAGTCGGTGGCGTTTCTCCTCCAGCTGTTCAATGGGACTCTCTTCAGGAAACTCATACGGAGCACAACGCATGTCGCTGTCCGTCAGACTCCTCGCCAGCAGCTCCTACACACACGTTACACACACGTATACGTTACAATCACAAGCTGAAGAGCAAACGCTACACACTTTACAAACGCACACAAGCGTTACATCCCACGCATGTTACGATCACACACCTGTTACGATCGCATACGTGCTTTGTAAGTAGTGGCTCCAATCGATATATTGCCTGATATTTTCAAATTCGGACTTTAAATAGCACCATTGGAGCACACAGTGCTCATGTTCTCCCTCTAGTTCTGTCTAATATGGATAGAAGATAGAAGTGTGACTAATAATAAGATAGAACTCACACACACACACATGAATTAAACTAAATACAATTATATCAGCTTCATATTGGTCATCAGTCACCCTGCTTTCCAAGACATCGTCATCATCTGGTTGGTCGACCACTAACTGTCATCACACGATATATACACACATTACAAACACACACGCCACAATCATAGATGGGTGTTACAATCAAACGTTACACACACACTTTACAAACACACTTGTGTTATACACATTTTACAATCATATGTTACAAACACACCTGTATTTTCACACGCATCACAATCAAATTACACAAACACTCACGCTACAAACACACCTATGTTACAATCATATGTTACACGTGTTATAAATACACCCTTGTTACACACGTGTTACAATCATACATGTTACACACGTTATAAAGCACTCGCATACACATTGTTATCATACGTTAGTACAGATGTTATAAATGCAATCTTGTTACACATGTTACAATCATACGCGCATTAACACGTTATAAATACTCCTTGTTACACACATGTTATAAATGCACTCGTTAAACACATGTTACAATCATATGTTACACACATTATGAATATTCCCTTGTTACATGTGTTACAATCATACATGTTGTTACACACACACGTTATAAATACACTCGTTAATAACACATTACAAATTATACATGTTACACACACACAACGTAGGCTAGGTTTTGACACAAATTTGACAATTCAATTTGATTAAGCGCTCTACAAGGTTTTGATTCAATTTCCGATGAATTCTGGTGCAACTAAACAGATTAGATTAGATTTTTCTCAGTTAAGAACATGGGTTGAAGCTCCTTATTTTAAACTCTCAAAGTGCATTAGATGAAATAATTGAATTTTAAAATGTACAAAATATAACTTTTTCCCCAATTCATCATTTGTCTTTTTTGCTTTTTTAAATATCGCTATATATATATATATATATATATGCATATATATATATATATATATATATATATATATATATATATTATCACACAATGAGATTTTAATATTGTTACATTCCTCATGCTATAAACACACAAACACACTCACACTCACCTCTGATCTCCTTGTATTTGCCTGGTCCATTGATGTGCGAGGTCGATGGGCAGGTGTTTGTGGGTGACCGGCGTCCCGGGCAGAGAGCGCTGGGACAGCAGAGGCCTGGCGTCAGCAGAGGCACACAGATCTACACACACACACACACACACACACACACAGACGGTTATTAATACCAGTAATTAGAGTCAATCTCTATTACAGGTGCTCATAGTTGTGTGTCCACTCACTTTTCACCTGCTGGATGACGTCTGACCACAAATCACTAAGACAGTTCAGACAGGAAGAAAGAAAATCACATAGCGACCATCCCTATTGCCATAGTGATGCCCTAGTAACCCAGTAACACT
The DNA here is from genome assembly GCF_018831695.1 of Puntigrus tetrazona. Classification (NCBI taxonomy): domain Eukaryota; kingdom Metazoa; phylum Chordata; class Actinopteri; order Cypriniformes; family Cyprinidae; genus Puntigrus; species Puntigrus tetrazona. The sequence continues at coordinate 1,105,688 of NC_056720.1, forward strand.
CTAGCAATCATCTGAAACACCCCAGCATTGCATAGCAACCAGCAACAACACCCTAGCAATGCTTTGGTATCAGCTAAGCAACATTAGGTGGCTAACCGGCTGTTTTTTACGGTTATTCACGACAGCGGTGCAGAAAGCAGCACATCGCCGAAGCCCAGCGCTCATGTGCAGATGACACTCATTCATCAGTGTCACTAACAGACGCTACACACTCTCACTTCAGTGCACTCAGTCTGACGATAAACCCTTCAAAAAATACTAGATATTTAAAACAACATCTGGGCTCGCTGTCTGGGAACAAACGAAAGCAATATATATACAACAAATATCTATTGTGTCCCAGACTAGAAATATATTTTTGTCTTGTTGGCCTATTTAAACGTTCTTGTTAACTTGACAATTAAAAATGATTGTTAGGTTTTGCTTAAAACAAGAGAAAATGGGATGGATAAAAATTATTTTAATTCAAAGGCTAAAGAAGATTTTCTTGCCTTATTGGCAGATATACAAAAAAATGAAAAATCAAGAAATGATATGAAAAAAGGTTTTTACATATGTGTGCTCACTGTGTATATTTATTATGTAAATAAATACACACACACACACACACACACACACAGAATATACAATTATTAAATTAGGGGAAAATGTCTATCAGTCGTGCCAAGATTCAAACGCAATCAAGTCAAATTCATCATGTGACTTTAAGGTGATCATGTGACTCCTGTTTAAATGGAATCATTTGAAACACCTCAGTGCAATATAAAGCTATCACACACACACACACACACACACACACACACACACACACACACACACACACACACACACACAGAGAGAGAGCCGCCACGTAGAGCTGACGGGGTGTGTGTGTAGTGTGTGGTGCGTGCTGCTGTACCTGTGTGTAGTCTGATCTCTGCTGGGATGCTCAGGATAACAAGTACTTCCTGTCCGGCTGTGTGTGTGTGTGTGTGTCTCTCACTGCGGCGGATCTCTCAGTGTGTGTCGGGACGCTCGGGTTCACTCGCGTTTGGCTCGTACCACGCTGCAGATGGAGGCGGGGGGGTTCAGCGGAGGGACGCACCACTGTGTGTTTAAACCCCATCCTGGGAAATAACCAGCATGAACACACACTGTGTGTGTGTGTGTGTGTGTGTGTGTGTGTGTGTGTGTGTGTGGCTGCGATGCCGCACTAGCACACTCTGTAGTGTGTACACTTCCAAAAACACTTCCTATTTCAGAATCAGATACTTGTAAAAATGATCATTTCAAAATGTGCGTCTTTTATTTTGGGGCTTTTACAAACACATTTGTTTTTGAATCATTCGCTCAAGTGATTCGTCAGCAGCACTGATTCATCCAGTAATGAAACGAGGGAATTTCGCAAGATTTTGTTTAGTCGTCTTATGTCTTTTCTTGAGAGAACTACAACCTCCATTTTTTGTTCATTATATTCAGCAGCGGATTAAATGTTGTGCAAACAAATTTTAGCACACTGGAATGAAAAAATGGAGAATGTGAAGTGATGAGCAGAATTAGACTGCTATAATTCTAATGAATCACACTGTGGTCATGTGACCTGGTTGTGTTACATTCTATTCAAGATCAAAGGAGAGAAATGAAGCGCCCAATAAGGCTGCTTTAGCCCCGCCTCCCGGTCAAATGAGCCAATCGCGTGTCTGCTTACTCCGAATGCATACCAGACTGAAAAAAATTGTTTTACTTGTTTATGATATCATTTTATATTGCTATTTTTTTGTTTTATTATTATAACATTGATGACCGCCTCTGTCAAATGAGCCAATCACGTCTCTTTACTCAAAAATGCACTCTAGCTACTTTAAAGAACAGTTTTATTTGTGTGCTTTGAGTTGAAGAGAAATTTATGACGCCACTCTTGTCTGATTTTCTCATGTGAATTTAATCATAATGCAACATTTTTTAAAGCACGTCTAGAAAATAATTCTCTCATGCTTTGCTAATATTTTATTCATGATTATCTCTATTAGTAGCATTTATTAGTTTGCATATTTTTCTTTTTACATATTGGCATACATGTTGGCATTTTAATGCTCATATAGAAATTTCTTTCACTAAAGTTCAGCTGAACTTTAAGAACATGCCTTACAAGGATTTGTTTTTCTTCTAGCTTCTCTACAGCCATTCACAAACTGCCATGTATTTTTACTCAGATAAGCCCCGCCCCTGAATGAATGTGATTGGCTGCTCTTTCTGAGTATGCAGGTGGTTATTAGGCAGAATAAAACACACACAGAGACTGAACTCATGTTATTGTCTGTAACCCAGCGCCTAGACCGAGGTTTAGAGTCACAGTCAAATTTAGAAGCTGAACACACACGTATTATACCACTAATGAGAGCTCTGTGTGTGTGTGTGTTTCAGACACTTAAAGGCAGCGGAGACTCAGTTGTAGGTGTCATAATGTGATGGTGTGTGGTGTGTGTGTGTGTGTGTGTGTGTGTGTGTGATAAGATCTGATCTCTGTGATTAACTGTACTTTAAACTCCCAGAGCCTTCAGCCTGACAGACAACAGCACGCGCACACACACACACACACACACACACACACACACACACACACACACACGTCCAGCAGATGGAGCTCTGCAACCAAACTGCACCACTTTGGTTGTGTAATAATAATTAATATTGTATGTAAAGTCCAGTACTGGTCAATTAAGATTATATAACAAACAAAAAGTGAAAGTAAAAATTATATATATATATATATATATATATATATTCTAATTATAGTTTTATTTGCTTTATTATTCACATTGTTTTTATATTTATATCAATGCCCGTATTATTATTTAAAAAAATGTAGCATGCGTTTAATCTTTTACTAATACCAGGAGTAATATTTATGATATTTGAAAGTAAAAAGGTTTTGTGATATATTTTCCGCTCTCACATTGTATTACTTTTTTCCTTTAATTACATTTTCAATAATTGTTCCCATCTGCACTCATTTGTATTTATTAGACTACAACACTGAAAACATTACATGCATTGTTTTCTTCATTTTTTTATTTTTAATGCTGTTTAATGCTTTATTTTTAATTTATATTTATTATTTATGTAATGTTTTAGTAGTAGTGCAACTAAAGTTGTTTTGTCGTCTAAAACGGTTGCAAATACATACTTAAAATATTGAAATATAGTTTTTTCTCCACTTATTTGTCTTGATCCCTGGTCTCCTTCAGATAAACGGGAAGGTCGCGGGTTCAATCCCAGGTAAGGAGATTGTATAATTCATGTGTAATTCATGAGCTCTCTCGTCTCACGCCTCGGCGAACACTTTCCCACAATCCCACATTCCTGCACTTATCATTAATATATGGATGCGCTCGGGACGAAACCAGCAAAACTGGCTGGAAAAACGCTGAAAGTTGTCGCTCGCCGTTCAGAGACCGGATGGAAACACTGACCTTTACGACTTCGTGATCGGTAAATACGCTTAAAAGTGTTACCAATAATTTCAATCATTTTTGTAAAAGTTAAAATTCGACCGAAAACGTTTAATAAACATTTTAACGTATTTATTTTAATTTTGCACCCGTTTGGCCGAGCGAAAGAGTACCGAAACGGAAGAGAAAGTGTGGAGCGGCCTGAGCGGCTCTGGAGACGCGGACCCCATCACACCCCACCCCTTCCGTCTCTCAGCGGCGGGACTCACCCGGGCTCGTCCGGCTGTGTAAGCTGCGTCTCTGGCAGGCTTTAGTTTTGCTTTTGCTCTGCGCCGGGGCTGTGCTGGAGTCCGACATGCTGCCGAGCGTCCGTCTGCACACGGGACGGATGGAGAGAGAGAGAGAGAGAGAGACGGAGAGAGACGAGCGCTAGGAGACACTTATCAGAGCAGGACGCTGTGCACAGGGGGCGGGGCTTGGGGATCTCTTAGCGCAGTAGTGGAGGCGGAGCCACTCCCTTCATACATCAGCAGAGGGGAGGGGCTTAGGATTCCCCCACAACAAGCTCAGCCTCATTTTGATCGGTTGCTGCGGCAACCATGCAGCAAGACCTGCAGCTTCTGCAGAACGGAGGGGTTTCTAAAACCAACTGTGCGTCCTGCGCAGTTTAAAAGCCAAATGTCAAAGAAATGTGCATTAAAAATAACGTAAATTATGTAGTGTATGAATGAAAACACACACACATGCATATATGCATGTGTGTGTTTGGGTAAAATAAATTTAATACATTTATTTAGGTGTATACCACTATTATATAAATAATAGTGCATTAAAATTATATTAAATTACAAATTAAAAAAAGCAAAACTACATACTTAAAATGTAAATATAAAGTTAAATACATTTATTTAGGTGTGTGTGTGTATATATATAATTTGTACCACTATTATATAAATAATAGTGCATAAAAATGTAATTACAAATGAATAATAAGCAAAACCTGCATAATTAAAATTAATTCCGCAAATAACCTCTTTGTAATTTGTGGGGTATACAGTATCCCACAATGCAATGTGCTCTGTTTTATTTAATCCTAAGCCTTGACTCGATATTTGATCAAACTGACAACAAAATAAACAAATACATCCATAAATATGTAATGCTAGTGTGCTATCTCAGAACTGAAATTCATTAAAAAAATAACATAAGCAATAAAAAGACTAAAGTAGATGATCTCCTTGATTTCGAAGGATGTGCTGTGATGTAAACGCATCGTTCAAGCATACTTTAACACCGTTTCATGGTTTTGTAATAAGCAGACTAGTACGCGTTACACGCCGCACACGCGCAGACTCACGCGCCCTGCGTGACGAATACACGACGCAATAAAGACGTCAAAGCGCTGATAGCGGGAGTTCCGTTAGAGAGAAAGCGATAAACCTATCAGCCGCTCGGGAGGACTTTCACCTAAACGAGAACTCAGTCCCGGTTAAACATTCACCTGGTCGGGAAAAAGAGCTCCGTTTAGCTCCTCTGGTCCGACACGAGCGAGCACTGAGTATCAAACAAAGCGATATTGAAGATATGACTAACCCGATTATTGCAAAAGTGACCAACAATGCAAACGTCATCCGCGGATAAACTTGAGCAGAGAAACGCGCTGCTTTTTAGAAACCAGTAAAACGTCTGTTACTGTGTAACGCCGCGTGTGTTGTTGCGTTACAGAGTCGTACGCGTGTGAACGCTGTGTGGTTCTGGACTCACTCGACATGTCTGTAGATTCGGTTTGATCCAAACTCCGCCGCTGATGAACTGACGGTGATGATTAATAACAATAACAGCCTGATAGTCCAGGTGTTTAATATTTAACCGCTGCCGTTCTTCCGTTAGTGCCGAAACCGGAGTCCTTAACCTGGTGATAAAGTCGGAGTGGATTCGGCGCGTTCGAGTTTTTCAAGAACTTTGATAAAAAAAAATTCGCCGAAAAATGGAGTCGCGCTTAAAGGGACCGCGGCACATTTACGCGGAGCCGATCAGACGCGATTCAGATCGATCGAGATTGGATTGCGACCTGCTGTACGGCTAGGTCGGGGTGTTTTAAATCAATAAATCGATAAACTACTGTACAGCTGAATCCTATGAGTGCTTTTAAGAGCGGATGGTATCTGGTGTTCATTCCGTTTACCACCAGAAGAAGACGCTGTTTAGTTCATATTCAATTTCAAAGTCCTTCATTGCGTCCAAGCCATTTACACACACACACACACACACACACACACACACACACACACACACACACACACACACACACACACACACACACACACACACACACACACACACATTAAATGTTGTAAAGGAGTTTCCCGCCACTTTTAGTAATGCATTAACACTATGGACTTTTACCACATTAAACATAGGCTATATAGATTAACGTTTAAAGGTTTTGACGGTTGACATTGGCGCCATCTTGAGTTTATAACGGTAACTGACAGCTTAAAAACGGGTCTTGGGAAATGATCATCGTTTCTGAATACGTTTTATCAAACTGTGACAAATCCACCTTAGCGTTACTTGAACCTCAGAAAACACTGGTGTACACTTCTCTTTCCAGAAGAAAAGAATAAGGTCACTAGTGCTTTAAATAATTGCTCAGATTTGCCAAAACACCAAAGTCTACAAATCTAGAGATCAAAAGCCAGAGATCTCCTTAAAAACTCAAGCGTTTCTCATCAGATTTTCCCAAGACCTTACTAGATCTTACAGTTAATCAAATGCAAATTTATCCAAACGAACAATCACATTTACTAGTTACTGTATGTTTTCAATACAGTATGTTTTTCCTCTGTACAACACTTGGTATTAAGATCCAATCTCAAGGATTGGGATTGAGGCCGATGAAGAAGGTAGTGATATTCTCCTTCCAGTGCATTTGCCAACCTCCATTAAAAGGAAAAGGAGACTCTGAAATCAAAAGAAGAAATTGTCCCTGAATTGGTTTAACAGATGTTTTAGATAACTTCATGAAAATAATAGTTTACCCAAAGTTTCTTTTTAAAGACATTTTGTCAACTAAAATAAAAAGTGAAAAATAAAGGTGAAAGAGTCCATCCTCTGTTGACCTCTCATACTTTTATGGTCTTCTTATTCTAATTGAATTAAGAAGAAATTGACATTAAATACGATATCTAATCATCTCCCGTTGTTAGTTTTCATGGAGGGCTGGAATTCACGTCAAACGTAAGTTCAGCAAAAGCTTGTTTCCTTGATAAAGGAGACGGACGTGAGAGCATACTCTCAGCTAGATAAATATTTCAGAGTGGGCTTTGCAGTGAACCGATGAAGAAAAAGCTTCTCAAGTTAGTTTTGTTCTGTTTGGTCGGTGAGATTGAAATGTATTTTATACACAACAGGAAGCTGGGGCTCAACTGAATTGTGAAATGAGCAAAAAAAAAAAAATCCCCTGACAAAAAAGGTGGTTATTTTAGCTTTTAGCTGAGTTTCAAAAGACTTTATTACAGGTCAGCCTCACATCTGGCTTTTCATTACTGAACCACTTTTGGACTGAAGATGCTTCACAGATTTTGGTTCTGTTTGTGGAGTCTGGCTGGTGAGTTTGAAATGTTTTATTTTCTGTCTTCTTCTTTTACATAAGACACTGAAGCTCAAACTGCTTTATTTTCAGTTCTGACTTGATTCTAATCCGAAGTGAGTGTTTTCTGCGTAGATTTATAGTTTGGAGTGGATCAATAAATATGTGTTTGGATATTACTGGTCTCAAATGCACATTTCAAACTGTTTACTGCAGTAAGCTATCGTAAAGCTAGTTAATAGCCTTAATCTGACTTTGTGTTTGTTGTTCAGGAGTTTTTGCTGATTCAGACTCAATGAAGTCAGTGATGGAAGGAGATTCAGTCTTTCTACAGACTCACATTGAATTACAGACAGATAATGTGATTACATGGGTATTTAGACATCCAGAGACGCTTATAGCTCAAATAATTAAACGTACTGGAGTCTTCTCCACATTTGATGTTCTTGACGGAGGTTCAGAGACAGACTGATGCTGGATCATCAGACTGGATCTCTGACCATCACCAACGCCAGAAACACAGACTCTGGACTTTATGAAGTGGACATCATCAGGGGCACGACAAGAGAGACCACACACAGATTCAATGTTAGCGTCTATGGTGAGTCGCAATTACAGCCATTTGTGAGATATTTTCGTAAGTTAAAGTTCACAATATCTTTGTTTAAAAAGGTTTTGGTGCATAGTTAATGAAATTAAGGCTTAAGGCAGCGGGGGGATTATCCCTTGCGAATATCGCAACGTTTAACGACTTGTGACTAAACAAAAGTCACCAATGTGAGTACGCACACCGACGTGTAAAATGTGAAGCTTAAAGCGTCATTTAAAAAAATTGGCTTGTGCTGCATCTGAAATCGCATGCTTCCCTACTATATAGCATGCGAAAAACAAGGCGAGTAGTATGTCCGAATTGGTAGCCTGCGAAAAACAGTAGCTGAGAAATCCCCGGATGACCTAGTCGAAAAAAGTCATATTCGAAAAAAGTTGCGGAAACTGGAGATGCTGGAGAAGTGTGTAAGTAACGTTACCTCCGAGAAAAACGCCGTTGCTTGTGGTTGAGTTGCACTTGTTTAAATAATCAAAGTAAATGGCTGATTTATTCGAAGAGAAAATCGCTCTGGTATGAACAATGAGCGATGCTGATGATATTCACATGCGATAATTTTTGTTTCCCCGTGTGTTCGAGCATTTACACTCATCGGCGAAGTTTACAAGGCACACAAGTTTCTGAACATGATGCACGATGGGATATGCTTAGCCCTGAATACCGCTCTGAAGTGCTATTTGAGACACCTTTCAGGCCTGGGACGATCTTGCAAACACTTCCTGTTGAGCACAGGTGTGTGTGTGTATTTGTTTAGGCCCTAACTTCGTTCTAATGTCACTGAATTCAGAGCGCTCTAAACTAGCATCTGTGTGCTCAAGGCTAGTCAAAATCACTGAAGCTCAAACAGAAGCGGCTTTAATATGAGCTATGATGTGATTCTCATCTTAAGTAAGTTTATGACTTTAATTCAGCTTTGAAACATCAGAATTTGATACTGTTTGTTAATGGTATTTGAGCATATGACTAGTCACTTCAGTCATAATAATAACAATTCTGTGAACAGCCCTGTTTGTGTATGTTTTGTTCAGGTGTGTTTCCTGATTCAGTGAAGTCAGTGTCGGTGATGGAGGGAGAGTCCGTCTCTCTACAGACTCACACTGAACTAAAGACAAATGAGCAGATAACATGGACATTTGGACTTTCAAGAACTGAAATAGCTGAAATCAGTGAAAAAATAAAAATGTTCTCCACTTACGATGTTCTCGACGGGAGGTTCAGAGACAGACTGAAGCTGGATCATCAGACTGGATCTCTGACCATCACCAACACCAGAAACACAGACTCTGGACTTTATGAAGTGAGCGTCGGCAGCAGAAAGAGCACGTACAGATTCAATCTTACCGTCTCTGGTCAGTCACAGCTCATAATAACCATAAAACAAACTTTATTTTTAACGTCATGCTTAGTTTGAGCTACTATAACAAATAATATAGCTGTGATCAATCTACAGTGTTACTAACAGAGCTGAACTTTATTCCTCAGACTCTTCTGTCATTGGTTGTGATTCTGCTGAAGCTGTGATCCGATTGGTCGTCTCCGCTCTGATGGGCGTGGCTGCGGTCGCTGCGGTTGTTGTTCTGGTTTATGACATCAGATCCAGAAGAGCTGAACTGGGTCCTTGATTAGCCTTTACTGATTTCTAATATCTTTCTATATTCTTTCTATATTCTATAACTAAACCCCGAGCTTCGTTTATTAGTTTGAATCTTAATTTGAACATTAAACATTAAAATAAGTAAAAATAAATCATATTTTGAGCAAGTAAAATTATATTTGTGTCATATATTCTAAGACGTAGGCTTGCGAGGCGACCGACTGCCACAAATACTCTTCAAAATATTAGTTTTAATCAACCCTGAGCAGCCGATCCAAAAAACACAATTCCACAACAAAGAGGCAAAGCTTGATATAATCTCTAGATGATCTATTCTATAATAAATATCTTATATGATTTCAGCGGTGTTTCCTGTTCCTGGCACGCATTCCCAATATCCTGGCATGTCTGTATACATTGAATATGTTTACGTGAATGTTAATTATATGAAAATATTAGGGAAATAAACATTTTCTGAACACAGTTCTAGCAGCATCTGATAAGAAGCGATCAACGAATGAGCTGAAGACGGAGCCAAACTCTCTCAGGATCTCAGCATCTCATGGCTTTTTTGCTCACTGATCATGTTATAGATCAGTTTATTTCTGCTGAAAATGACACAACTGAGCAAAACAGGAAGCTGCGGTCTACTAGAGCGAGTGTGAAGTAATCATCAAAAAAGGAGGGTTGGATTTAACAAGCATTAACACTTATTTTATCTGATGTGAGTTTCCTTTATGGGTTTTTTCCCCTTTAGATAAGGCACCGAAGCTTAGCGGTTTTAGTCGCGAAGTGATTCTCATCGGAGGTAAAAGTGTCTTCTGTTTATGACGTTGTGGCTTGTCTTTCAACATCTGGACTCCGAGGGTCACTTTGCTAGGATTCTTTTTGTTGAATCCAGCTCTGCTTTTAATGCAATCCAAAAACATCCAAAAGCTATCAGCTGCAGAGGCCAAGAGAGCATTACAATAGTCCAGTCTGGAGAGAACAAGAGCTTGGACAAGGAGTTGTGTGTCTTCCTAATGTTCAGGCAAATCTGCAGGTTATAGCAATATGGTTTATTAAGCTTAACTGTCCTGGAAGGAGTAATGGTTGACGAACCCAGCTGTACAGAGAAGGTGTGATCTGTCCTTCATCCAGCTAGAAGTGTCTCTCAGACAGGCTACAAATGCAAACAGCTACCATCGGATCATCTGGTTGGAACGAGAAGTAGAGTTGTGTAAAAGACCATGCAGAATTTATTAAACAATGTGTTGATTTTCTATCGGAGCTGGCTGCAGATAAAGTCTTAATCATTGCTGATTTTAATATCCATGTTGATCATGAAAAAGATGCATTAGGATTTCCACCGCAAGGGACTACTTTATAAGTAACCTTTCCGATTTATCTCAATTTCTCAGCATATCAGTGCTATAGATTAGATTCTAGAGACTATAGACTCTCTTTTCTAGAACTTCTACGCAGTTGCTTCTTTACACTCAAGGAAGATTAAGGAAAAGAATTCAGCACCTTTGTATAATTCGTCATTGTCATTAGGACATGTCTCCAAAATCTTCAAACTGGCTGTTATTAAGCCTGTGATTAGATCTAGTTAATTACAGGCTGATCTCGAACCCCCCTTTTGTATGAAAGGTACAAAAAAGGTAATAATTTGTTTTAGAGAAAATGGTATCTGTGAGGATTTCCAGTCAGGATTCAGACCATATCATAGTACTGAGACTGCTCTCATTAGAGTTACAAAGGCCTGCTTCTATCATCTGATCGTGGTTGTATCTCGTTATTATACACCATCGACCACAACATTCTGTTGAATAGACCAGAAAACCTTGTTGGTATTAGTGGAAGTGCCTTAAATCATGCTTATCTGAAAGCCATATATTTGTAGCAGTAAATGAAGTCCACGTAACTGAGTTAGGAGAGGAAAGCAGAAGTCTTGGGTTATTTTAGACCCTAAACAATCACAGGGGAGAGCAGAGCGAAACTTTCAGGATCAAACGCTGCTTTAAGGCGCTTTTAACATGTGGTGCCAGTTTATTTCTATTGAACATGATGCCACTGATCTACAGGAAGCTGTGGTCTACTCTAGCACACAAAAGAGAGGTACAGTCACACAACAACACTGAATAATAAATAGACGGCTCTTTAGAAAGTAGATCATTTTCACGGCTTTACTACAGAGCAGCCTCACATCATCGTTTCAGCTATTTGTAGACTCAGTCCCTTGAAGAGGTTTGACAGATTTTTGTTCGAGCTTGAGTGCTTTAATATCTTTTTAGCGCTACAGGGTCATATGGATAGTGTATCTGGGTTTTTATGGAGATTAACTGTCATCCCAATCTTGTGAGACAGCAAGTGGAGCCATATTCAGCTCAGCCGCGTCTCTCTAATAAGCATGTTATTGTGTGGAGAGAGTCTCGCTGGCTGTGGATATATTTATAAGCTTACGTGACATCAGTCTTCGATGCTAGACTAATGGTGTTTCATGTGTTCTGTCTTTAGCTAATAATGTACTGATGGTCTGGATCTCCCTCCTGTGAGCCTCTGGTCAATAGCATGGTGTTTGCTAGCCAACACTGATTAGCGACCTGCTTAGTATAGCCATCTGAGGATACAGCTATCTGAAAGATGTGTCTTTAACCTGGTGTGGATGTAACCACGGTTCCAATTTACTTACAGTGTAATTTGTGTCGCTGATAATTAAAACGTTTAAAATAAAGTGTTTGGTAGGGTTAGGGTGGGTGCAGGGAGGACGTCAGCCATGGCATCCATTTAATCATTTGAATTAAAATTAACATTTACACTCAATAAGTTGCATTTTGTTTTATAATGTACTTCAATAATGAGGCGCAATTAGTAGTATATAGCATCCATGCTAAGAAAATATGCTAATTGTACTTCTAATTGCTATCTACACTGCAAATAGATGCTGCCTGTATTTATTTATTTTCGTCATTTTTGCTAATGCACCGTATACATACTGTACATTTTCTATTATGAAAATTTAAAAAAAGCATTTACCTTGAAAAAGCGGAGAACCGTGTACTTATTAAGTGTTAGCTCACCCCAAAATGAAAATGCATTACTTAATTTAACCCGAGAGCTTTCCCTACATGGACAGCTAAGACAAAAACACCTGCAGCTGTGTGCTCAACATCCGGACCTAAGCAAAAGCGTTTATCACACGGCTTTGAAAAATACTCGATTATGATTGGTCAGTGACTTCAAGTATTTCTTAATATTTATCGTCCGTAGTAGCGTTGTGTTTAAGATCGCAGACTCGTGCTCCTCTCGGTTCATGTGAACGCATCTCGCGCCATCTTGTGTCGCAGTCATTATTTTAGTACTGATATCGTTGTTTGTGTTTATTACTGCAGTCGGGCTCGTTCGTTTTACTTCGTAATGTTAGCGGCACATGTACACGTAAATGATGATAATGAAAAATAAGTCAAATTCCCATCCATTATTATTTTTTTTTGGCCAGTAGGCTGGTCCTGTAAAAAGATAAATCATATAAATTCCTCATTTTCAAAACTACTGAAATGTAAAGAAAGCTCACGAGGGAATCTTTTTTTTCATTGATTTAAAAAAAAAATACATAGATTAATAATTAAATAAAATAAAAGAGGCAACTTTTGTAGACACAGTTAGAGCAGGTCTCTTCCTGCTCCGTGAAGTCTTTAGAGAAATGAAGTACAAACGAGTTGAAGAGAGCCATAGGAAGCTGTGGCCTGGATGTGTCAATGTTCAGAGTGTAAATAAATCAGCAGAAAGAGCTGGACGGTTACACACAATAGCCAGGAATATATAGGCTGTCATCTTCGTAGACAGTTTCACTTCAGCTCATCTGTCGTCTTATTACTGAACCCACTCTGAAGAGTTTGTCTTTGTGGACCGTTGAAGATGCTTGGCAGGTTCTGCTTCTGTTTATGTTTGTGGCGTCTGGCTGGTGAGTTTGAAACGTGTGTTCGTTTGTTTTGTCCTTTATGTAAAAACGCTGGAGCTCCAAACGCAGCAGCTTTAATTTCAGTCGTGGCGTGATTCACGTCTGAAGTAAAAGTGTACAATCTTTTATGCAAAATCCCCACAAGCACTCAACGATAAATTGCTTTTGTTGTTTATTTACTTCAAATGTAAATTTCAAACTGTTCGCTCCAGTAAGCCAGTAAGTTCTTTAAAGCTGTGACAGATCCTGTCTGTGTATGTTTTGTTCAGGTGTGTTTGCTGATTCAGTGAAGTCAGTGTCGGTGATGGAGGGAGAGTCCGTCTCTCTACAGACTCACACTGAACTACAGGCGAGGGATCTTGTAACGTGGACATTCGGACACCCAGAGACTCTCATAGCTCTAATTGATAAAGAGGATGCAAGATTCACCACATATGACGGAAGGTTCAGAGACAGACTGAAGCTGGATTATCAGACTGGATCTCTGACCATCACCAACACCAGAAACACAGACTCTGGACTTTATGAAGTGAGCGTCGGCAGCAGAAAGAGCACGTACAGATTCAATCTTACCGTCTCTGGTGAGTCACAGTTACAGAGTCATGTACAAATGTGAGCAAGACTGTGTGTGTGTGTGTTCCCTTTGGAAAAAGAAAGGTAATAAGCTTGTAGAACAACATCACGGAGGAGTAGATTCCTCAGTTCACGCTTTACACGGGACCAATGGGTTAAATAAACTTGGTAAAGTAATAAGAAGACAAACGTGACTTCAGTCAAGCACAGACTAGTATCGAAGTGCACAGAATGCAGCGGTCATAACTTTTGTATTTAATTTAATATTTAATTTGGAGTTTTTACGTGTCTCGGTTTCCTGGAAGATCTTTCTGTCACATGCCACAACGTGAACCAATAGACAGTGACACAACTCATCCCATCACAACTGAGCCTATAAGTGTCTATATACAGATTATTTGACATTAAATCACTTTGGGATAAGTCACAGCGTGAAGGCTGTATAATTGCGTGTAGAAATCAAATATTGCCCGTTAATTTAAAATTAACCTGAATTCTGTTTTTGTTTGTTTTTGGGGGAGAAACGGAAAAAAAAATTTAGAGTTCCTCCACTGGCGACAAATGCTTTTTGACTCTCCTTGCTAGAGATTTGGAGTTGTTGCGAGTGTCTACCTTTGTGGGAAACGTTTGATTTGTATATGTGATTACCACTAGATACAAGTCACATACAGAGGAACATCACTAAAAATGAATGACCCCCTTCATGAAATATTACTTTGTCAAATTAAATGCAATTTTCCCCAATTTTTTTTAAAAAGCATCTCAGAACAAAAATATCCAACTGTAAGTTTTCTTTTGAGCTAAACCAACTTTTTGACTCTCCTTGCTGTAGTTTTGGAGTTACGAGTCTTTGCTCTTTTGTAAGTCGCTCATAAAATGCCTTCAGGGCTTAAAGGGTTAAGCCATGCAGCAAACGCTTTTGAAAACAGGGAAGTAACTGTTGTAGGCTAAGAAGGCCATTTTTGAAGTTACTGGTAAAGTCTCTTAAGTTCTTTTAGGACAATGAAGTGGTGTTACTATGTGTAAAGAGAGATAATCCAGGTATACAGCAATAGTCCAGGCATCAGTTAAATGCTAAACAATGCATGTGAGTCCAATCAGAGCGATGCGGAGATGTAGTCCAGGGTGAAGTGCACCGGTCTGTGTGATGTGAGAGTCAATATAATGGAAGAGGAGCTTAGATGGCAAGTAAACGAAAGGATTTGTGGCGGTGACAGAACCTGTTTGTGTATGTTTTGTTCAGGTGTGTTTCCTGATTCAGTGAAGTCAGTGTCGGTGATGGAGGGAGAGTCCGTCTCTCTACAGACTCACACTGAACTAAAGAAAAATGAGCAGATAACATGGACATTTGGACAGCCAGAGATTTGTGTAGCTCAAATCAATAAAGACAATGGAAGACTCTCCACTTACGATGTTCTTGACGGGAGGTTCAGAGACAGACTGAAGCTGGATTATCAGACTGGATCTCTGACCATCACCAACACCAGAAACACAGACTCTGGACTTTATCAAGTGACCGTCGGCAGCAGAAAGAGCACGTACAGATTCAATCTTACCGTCTCTGGTGAGTCACAGTTCATAATAACCATAAAACAAACTTTATTTTTAACTTCATGCTTAGTTTGAGCTACTATAACAAATAATATAGCTGTGATCAATCTACAGTGTTACTAACAGAGCTGAACTTTATTCCTCAGACTCTTCTGTCATTGGTTGTGATTCTGCTGAAGCTGTGATCCGATTGGTCGTCTCCGCTCTGATGGGCGTGGCTGCGGTCGCTGCGGTTGTTGTTCTGGTTTATGACATCAGATCCAGAAGAGCTGAACTGCATGTTTCACCACAAGAAAAATAGAAATACTCGCTTCTTTATTCCACTTCCTCAAGGACCAAATCTGAACAGCTCAAATCTTAAGACGTTCACATGCACTCAGCGTTTGATATGATCACAGAAGTATTTCTTGTTCCTGGCACAGATATTCAATATGTTTGTATTCACTGATTGGGTTTATATGAAAATTAATGGGAATAAAATATAAGACGGCACAGTTGTATGCACAGAGAAACTCTGAAATCTCTTTAGAGTAATAATGATCAGCTTTTTTTGAGGAAGCTGTGGCTCACTGGAGCTCCAAGCGTTTTTATGATTTTGTTTCTTTCTTCAGATGTAGTGTTAAAAAAAAAGAGTTTTCCATTTATATTGAGTGTAGTGTGTGTGTTTGTGATTGTAACTGTGTTTTTATTGTTGTTAAGCCATAATTAAGTCAAATCAATATTTCATATCCACATATTTATTTGTTCAGCCATGTAAAAGAGAAAAAGTAGCTGGTAATTATCGCAATATAAACTGTGCTTCGTGATTTAGGTTTCAATGGCTAAAAGGCTTTAGATATTCCTCTTTTTGGGGGAAATTGTGGCCTAATGGTTAGTTCTGGACAGACTTACAGACATATGTGTGCTATCTAGGTATAATGTCCTATATTTTATATGCTATATTCATTTATTTTATAATAAACATTTTATAATTACAGCAGTGTTTCGTGTTCTGGCACAGATCGTACAACGTCTTTGTATTTATTTGTTTATATGAATATTAATCATACTTTCATATCAGAGATGACTTCTCTAGAAGCAGCAGGTGATCTAATGTAATGTAAATGCATGTTTTTAATTAAAACTATCAATGGAAGGAGATGTTTGTCTTTCAGCAGGAGTCCTTGCATGCTTAAGGAACCATCTGAAAACGAGAATTGCTGTATGCTCTCATTATAACGTAACTTAAATGTCGCAAAACATTGATCTGGGCTTTTACACTTCTTCAGAAGATAAGGCGGAAGCCAAGGTAAACGTATAAGTGCTTCAAAGAGATATATCGATCAGATTCACCAAAACACCAAAGTCTGCATTCAAAAGCCAGATATGTGTATTCAAACGTCTCATCATGACTGAATCTTTTAGGCAGCCAAATCCTGATTTTGTCCTAAATCAGCGAGTTAGAGCTACTTTTAGCCTTAAGATGTGTTGTATCAGATCCAGAAGAGCGGAACAAGGGCCAGTTGCATCAAATATTGAGTCTAGTTGAGTCTGATATTTTTATGCATACTGGTCGTAAATATAGACCTAAAAATGTAGACCTAAATTTAATCCAAGAAAATAACACCGACTATCCCATGTTCTTAACATAGAGGCTAGATTTATGCAACTGTCTGCAAGATGTTTGATTGCTGATTTTGAAGTAATATTAACGATTAATATGTTTGTTAATATAAGTATTAACCACATAAAAATTTCAGGGAACACTTTTATGCACCCAATCATTTAAGGAATGAGTTGAAGAGCTGAAGGAGAGCAGAAGAGTTGAAGAGCTGAAGAAGAGCAGAGCGAATAGAACGCAGCCCTTGTACGTAAGAGTGGGCGTGGCCACACGGAACGTTTGTTCTTCCGGACCGGCCAGCCGCTGCTGTTAGTCGTGTCGAAATAGCTAATATGTTACTTTACTGGTGATACTTGTCATAATCAGGATACGCGTTCGGAACGGATAACGTTTAACTGTCTGTTGTAGCCGCGCGAGGTGGAACGCATATATCGCTGAAACTGACAGCAAAACGTAAACATCTCGATGTAAAATGCGCCGATGTCCTGCTGATCGTAAATCACTCCGTATGGAGAGACCGCACGATGTCGTTAACTACATCAGCGGTCATTACTTCGCTTTTTAACATGACCGCGACAGTTTATAGCGACGTTGTTAACGCTGTTCTCAGAACAAAAGGCAGCAGGGATGTATCTGGCCTGTCATACCTCTGGGTTAAGGGGTGAAACGCAAAAATAATAGTTTTTAAGAGAAAACTGAAAACATGATCCATAATCTCGCAGTATGAAACCCAACGAAGATACTGAAGGACAAAGAGGTTGGTGTTTATTCATCTTAAACGTGGTTGCAGCATAACAAACAACACGGACAGATACATGACAAAATGACCTTTGTGGAGTGGTTTTGCTGAATTAATCAGTGGATTATTTGATATTTGCAATCCTGGACCACAATAGTATGGGTATACTTAAAGCAGTCACCATCAATACAAAGGCTCAAAATGTCTTTGATGCCAACAATCATTAGTATATTACGTAAAAATCATGTTCCATTGAGCTATTTGTATCAAAACGTAATATTTTGATTAGTGATATGCATTCCTAAGAACTAAGAGAGGTATTTTGCGCCACAGAATCCATATTTTTGGTTGTATCTCAACTCTTATCATATCCTGACAAATCATACATCGGTAGAAAGCTTATTCGGCTTGTTTTGTGCTCCAGGGTCAAGTTCAGTGTGTAGATTCTTTGGTTTTCCCACATTTTCCCTTCCCGATTTACCAGCTTATGTTCATTTAGGTCTGATGGACGTAAAAGAGGAACGTGAAGACTCGGATGAGGTGGAGGAGCAACGTTATCACTCCATCGCCGATGAAGAACCTTTGACCCTCACGCAAAAAACAACCAAAGTCAAGAAGTCTTACATCTGCCCTCAGTGCGGGAAGTGTTTTGCAGGTAAATCGCGACTCGAGCGCCACATAAGAATCCACACCGGAGAGAAGCCTTTCGCGTGTTTTGTGTGCGCCAAGAGTTTCGCGTGTAAAGAACGACTCGACAGGCACATAAAAATCCACACCGGAGAGAAGCCCTTCACGTGCGAGTGGTGCGGAAAGCGCTTGGCGTGCAAAACGAGGCTCAAGAGGCACGTGATAACCCACACTGGGAAAAAGCCTTACGCGTGCTTGCATTGCGAAAGGAGCTTCACGACGAACACCAACCTGCAGCGGCACGTCAAACTCCACACCGGAGAGAGGCCGCACACGTGCCAAGAGTGCGGGAAGAGCTTCATACGCAAGGAAAAGCTCCGCTTTCACATGACGATCCACACTGGAGAGCGGCCTTACAGTTGCGAACAATGTGGGAAGAGTTTCCGACACGTCAACGGCCTCAAAGATCACCAGCTCTCTCACGCCGCCGAACGGTCTTTTAGCTGTGATCAATGCGGTAAGGATTTCATTACTGCGTCGGCGCTGAAGAGACACCTGAGAGTTCATTCGGGTGAGAAGCCTTTCTTGTGCTCTCTCTGCGGAAAGAGTTTCGCGCGAGTGGACTGCTTTAAAAGGCATCAGGAGGTCCATAGCGGTGTGAAGGATCACGTGTGTTATGAATGCGGCAAGGCTTTTATTACCTCCGACCAGCTCAAGCAGCACCAGAGGATTCACACGGGAGAGAAACCGTACAAGTGCTCGCTTTGTGGGAAGGGTTTCGCTCAGTCGCCGCACCTGAAAGCGCACGAGAAAAGCCACACCGCTGAGAGCCTGGTAATAAGCGATCAAATTATCTACTGATTCACACGGAAAATGCGCGATTCGAAGGTACCTCGCGAATCTGAATCCCGTAAAAGGATTCAACCAAACCTTTTGTTTCAACGTTGCATCTGAATACAGCAAATAAACTGTTTTATCACCAGGTCTATACTGTGTGTTTGTCTTCATTAAAAATCACGTGAACTTTCTTTTCTTTTAACTTTTATTTCGCTAACCTAACTGCGGTGGCTATCGGTTATCTGTAACCTTCTATTTGTGGCTTATTAAGTCTTAATGGAATATGTCCCAAAACATTTTTTTAATGGCTAACAATTGATAACGTTTATAATGGCGTTTTGGTGGAAACCATTCAAATTTTCTGTAATGGTATCTATTGCTGTTGTAATTGTTATTATTTTCAGGTTATGGCCGTTTTAGTTGTTACTAAATTATGATATAATACCTTTTATATGCTTGTATTCTGACAAGACACTCAGTATTGTTTTGTTTATGTTCGTGCTGACACCTAGCGGAGAACATGAGAAACTTAGCAGTTCATATCTAGAAAACCAAAACATTTAAACAGACTATACGTGTTTGTTTGGGGTTTTTATTATTATTAATACACAGTACGTTTCAAGTACACTTTTCTGGCACGGCAAAATGCGTTTTATCAAGTTCCCCGTGTCTCCTTGCGTTGTGTTTTCTAATCCAGAAGATGGCGGAAACGTACCTTCAAGTGTTTTGTGTGCCACCATGAAACGTAGAAGAAGATGATGCTGGAGGAACCGAGAAGATGTAGGTTTCATTTTAATATTCTTTTTTTAAGTGGCGTCAGATTGCAGTGTTAACAAAGACGTTCGCGAAATATATATCATTTAAGAAGTCTAGGATACCAAGATTTGTTTTTCTATACGGAAATAATGAAACATGCTTATTTTAACGCTTCATATTCACAAACGGTTATTTCTTAGTTATGTCGGCGGCAAAATAGTAAATGAATAAAACGGTATATGTATTGAAATTATGACTAATTACATTTTTGATCACAATGGTTCCAGGTCTCTTATAGTGAGAACTAGCACAAAAACAAATGGTTTTCAAACGATTATAAACAGAAAAGTTGTTAAGGTGATTCCTTTTCAGCGTTACACGCTCTTTGTTTGAAAACGGCAGTAAGGGTCAAAACCGTTGAATGCTAATGCTATATGCTATTGACTTCTCGAAGTACGTATATGAAGCGTTTTATTTTGAATATAACATGACTGAAAGATGTCAGGCAGTTACTTATATAACGCACTGATTTCTTCGCTTTGATGGATGGTTCCAAAAATAATTCGACAGTTCTTAATATAGTTAACGATTCATGGGTTCTATATTCCGTAAACCATGCTAATAGATAAATGAAGAATGCGTATCTTATGATATATATTTAGAACGTATACAATTAGATGAACACTTAATGTGAGAATTCGTGGAGAAATCAATGTATTTTAACTGATATAATTTTGGCAGATCTGCTTCTTACTCTTACAATTCACTGATTAATGTTGGAACATTGAGGCATCGAGTTCACCAGGAAGAAATAAAATCTGCAGAGACAGAGTTTATTGAAGGACAGAGAGAACATGAGAGATCCCTGCAGAGTGAAACACACTAAAGAACAAACAGGTTGGTGTTTATTCTTAAGCCTTTGATGAGGCTGGAGAACATTCAAGCTGCATGCAGTTCATTGGGTTTAAGTCGGTGCACTTTAAAATAACAGCCAAAACCATAGTGGCTGTATGAATCTGTTAAATCTAGAGCAAAGCTTTTAATGATTAATTTATACTATGTTTATGTAGATTTGATGGAAGTGAAAGAGCAAGAACTGCTTGAGGAGAAATATAATATCATGCCTGGAGAAACATCGAGTCATAAATCCCCAAAAAAAGAAAGAAGCAAAAAGGTTTTCAACTGCTTTCAATGTGCAAAGAGTTTCACGCAAAAAATCGGCCTTGAGCGCCACATGCTAATTCACACCGGCGAGAAACCGTTCGCTTGTTCTCAATGTGGGAAGAGTTTCAGGAGTAAAGGAAACCTTGTTGATCACACAAGAGTTCATACCGGAGATAAACCGTTCACGTGCGAACAATGCGGCAAGAGTTTCGCGTACAAAACGGGCCTGAACAGGCACGTAACGATTCACACCGGGGAGAAACCGTTCACGTGTCCTCAATGCGGAAGAGGTTTTGCGCTCCCGGGGGCCATTAGGAGGCACATCAAAATCCACAGCGGAGAAAAGCCGCACGTATGCGATCTCTGCGGAAAGAGTTTCACCTATAAAGAGAATCTTAAGGAGCACCTGAGGATCCACACCGGAGAGAGACCATACTCTTGTGTCCAGTGTGGGAAGAGTTTTACACACGTCAGCAGTCTTAAAGAGCATCTCTACACTCACTCTGCTGTCAGGCCCTTTAGCTGCGACCAGTGCTCTAAAATGTTCCTTTTTCGCTGCCTGTACTGAAGAGACACTTGCAAGTCCACGCGCAGGAGAAGCCGTACTTGTGCTCTCTGTGTGGGAAGAGTTTTGCTCGACTGGACGGTTTTAAAGAGCATCAGAAGATACACACCGGCGCGAGGACTCACGTGTGCTTCGAGTGCGGGAACGGGTTTTTATCGGCCACGCACTTGAAACTGCACCAGAGGATCCACACGGGAGAAAAACCGTATAAGTGTTCGCACTGCGACAAGAGGTTCTCTCGCTCAGGAACCCTGAAAGCTCACGAGAGGATTCACACCGGAGAGAAACCGTATCATTGCACCGCGTGTGGGAAGAGCTTCAACCAATCAAATCAGCTGATGAGTCATAAGAAGAAACATCACTCTGTGTTGTCGCAATAAGCTCGTTACCTTCAGAAACTTTCTGAGATGTGTGTGTGTGTGTGTGTAAAACTAAAGTTTAGAGTCAGTAATTTTGTTCTTGAAAGAAAGTGAAGATTGTAGTAATTATGCTGAAAATTCGGCTTTGATCAGAAATAAATTACATTCTACGATATGGTCAACAGCTATTTTAAATTGTAATAATATTTCACAATATGATTATTTTGCAACCATTAAACAATCTCAATTATTCCAGACTTGGTAGCATTAGTATTTTAAATACCTTACAAACATTAAAATACTTTTTATGCATGAAAAACAAACAAACGTTGTTTTACTTCATATTAAACAGAAATTATTAAACTTTACATAATTAATCACGATATACAATAACATCCCAATGTTTCTTTGCAAATCTGGAAAATTGTTATAATTTAAATAGTTAACATATGTATGTTTTTTTCGATATCTAATAAAAGTGAACATGTTATGTTTTTTTTTTAAAAATAGTATTAGTAACTATACTATATTAATACATATATAGCTGTACTATTTTATATTATTACAAGGGTACTTTTTTGAAAAGAAAGTGATATTAAAATGGTTTGTCGAACAGCAAATGATTTCTGAAGGATACTTACAGTAAATGCAATGGAGGGAAAATCACTGCAGTTTCTACTCTACAATAATTTGTCGTACAAAATATGGTTTCGGTTTCACTCAAGTAAATGACTAAAGTACTAATGCTAAACAGTTAAGATACGAACACAGCAGCAGCACATATGTTACAATGTGTTCAACT
Source organism: Puntigrus tetrazona (assembly GCF_018831695.1). Lineage (NCBI taxonomy): Eukaryota > Metazoa > Chordata > Actinopteri > Cypriniformes > Cyprinidae > Puntigrus > Puntigrus tetrazona. The sequence goes on from NC_056720.1 coordinate 1,128,428, forward strand.
AGTACTTTGGATAAGCTGAGAACATCCGAGGAGGTGGTTTCTGTCGTATTTCTGTCGTTGTTCTCCTCGCTCCGGTCCAGAAGGAGGCGCAAACGTACCACGAAATATTTTGTCATCCACCAAAAAAAGCAAAAGAAGAACGATGAGACGAAGCGGCTCGTGTCTAGTCTGTGATTGACTGGACTGGGGTTTTTAGGGTGAGCGGAATCATTATTTCTGATCCATTTCGATCTTGATTTGAACGATCTCTATTCCTAAATCCCGAGATCGATTCGCGTGTTTATCGTTTGCGAATAAAACGTAACTACACGTTATCTGCAGAGCCCCTGCTATCAAACACTGGTTATGTGGTGTTTTAATATTAATACTTGTCTTTTTTACGCTTTTAGGCATTGCAGATCGTGTACTTTCTCTTGGTTCAGGTTGTTTAGTTTTTCTGCACGCCTTTTTCTGACTAGTTTACTGCACTTCCGGTTTGTCGAAATTCTGCTCCAAGAAAAAAAAAAGAGTTAAGAGATGTACATTTGAAAACTACTTCTGATTATTTAGTTTTTCCTTTGTATTTCACTGTAATTATATGAAGATGAAAAACATACACTGTGTATTTGTGGTCTTGTTCTATTGAAAATATGAAGCATCCCATGATAATGTGTTGTGTGCACAAAGAAAGAAAAATAATTAATTAGCTACTTGATTATGAAATGCCTTCATAAAGGGCATAGGAAAATGGCTTTATGGTTATGTCGTTTATTTTTGGTGGGTTTATTACTAGGGCTGGGTAAAAAATCGAAATGATATCAAATAATAACATTTTCACTAGTCAGAATCAAAGAATCAAACTGAATCACAACGTTTGCGGTAAAACTTATAACCACTTGTACAACCAAAGTTTTACTACTTCAACTTAATTATACTTTTTAGTGTTGCAAAACATGTTTTATTTGCGATAATCATGGTTTAACTCCAATAACCTAAGTCTTTTTACTTTACAATTTTCTCTTGGTGCGTTTTTTTTTTTTGCGCTTGATTTTCAGTCCTGATGGATGAGAACAATGAAGATGAAGAACCGAATGAAGCGGCGGAGAAGCACCATCACGTCGAAACAGGAGAACAACCAGATCCGAGGCCAAAAAAGTCTTTCGCCTGCCCCCAGTGCGGCAAGACTTTCAACTACAAACACAATCTTCAGGTTCACCTGAGAGTTCACACCGGAGAAAAGCCCTTCATGTGCGATTATTGTGGGAAAAGCGTCAAATACGAAAGAAACTTTCAAGAACACCGGAGAACCCATACCGGAGAGAGACCCTATGCGTGCACTTACTGCGGAAAGAGTTTCGCTAATAAAAAAACCTTCAAGATCCACACCAGGATCCACACCGGAGAGAAGCCGTTCACATGCGATCTGTGCGAAAAGAGGTTCACGCAAGCAAGAGCTCTCAAATCGCATCTGCGTTCTCACTCTGGAGAAAGACCGTTTCACTGCGAACAGTGCGGTAAAACGTTTTTTACGCCATTGTCCCTGAGAAAGCACTTGAAAATCCACACGCGGGAGAAGCCTCATGTGTGTTCGCCAGCGGAAGAGCTTTCACGGAGCTTGGTTCTTTAATGGTTCACCAGAAGAGACACGACGGTCTGAAGAACCACATATGCGGTGAGTGCGGGAAGTCGTTTATAACGAACAGCGAACTGAAAGTCCACCAGAAGGTTCACAGCGGAGAGAAACCTTTCCAGTGTTCATACTGCGACAAGAGATTCAATCAAACCGGACATCTGAAAACACACGAGAGGATCCACACCGGAGAGAAACCATACCACTGCACTCCATGCGGGAAGAGCTTCAGTCAGTTCGCTTCTCTCCTCAGGCACAAAAACACTAATATCTGTAATAAGTTGCACGCTTTTGACAAAGCCTAATTGTACATGATTTGAAAGACTGATTGCTGCGGTGTTAGAAAGTGACATGAAATCAAAAGAGATTTATTTTCTGAACGTATGCTGGGGGAAATGTATGCATGCATGCTTTTAAATAAAATGTCGTTTCAGATTCAGCACAGTTCATTGTTTGGAGGTACTTCTTGATGTGATCCTGTACTCTTTTTCTGTGATATTATTTGAGTTGTCATGTTGGGTTTCGCCATTAAAATTGGTTTTATTTAAGGTTAATATTTGTAGTGCACTTACATGATGCATCTAAATTTCCTGCGTTAATTTAACGTTCATTTACTTTATTATAATGCATTTTTTATAATCTTATAAACATTGTATTTAAAGCACTTTGCGTTTTTTTTCCCTATTATTAACGTTTTTCTATTCTCAACGTGTGTTTTTCTTGCCAACTGAACCATATTATCTCTACCCTCCAGTCCACCAGGTGGCACACATGGATCATCATTTATTTCTGATGTAATGCGGTCTTTTTACTACCACAGAATTTAAACTTTGCCGAGGTTAAACAAGAAAATTTATTTTATTTATTTTATGGTTTAACCGTAATATGAAGCTACCAGAATAATTTTTTGTACGAAAAGAAATGACGACTGTGTTCATTTGAATGCAAACAGCCCTATAGAGTGTTTTAGTCATTGCGAATTGGTGCTGAAGAAACCATGGCAACCACAAATCAACCATGGTTTTGCTACACTAACCATTGTAGTAAAACTGGTTAAATAACTAATCAGTAAAAAGTGGATAGGTTAGGCCTAATGCTTTTAATTTAGTAATAGACAGTGCTTTGTTTTTGCTGCTGTTGTTTTTCATTTTTTTAGATGTTCTGATGTGAACAGTAGCCTCCCCTGCTGTAAAAACCCAGTTTAGGCTGGTTTTAGCTGGTCGACAAGCCTGGATTTAACTGGTTTAAGCTAATCAGCAGGCTTCAGAAGTATGGCGCTTTAGTGCCACTGTAAAAATAATAATAAAGTCAAATACTAGTAGAATAAATCAGACTCAGAATCAACTTTATTTCCAGGTATGTTTACACATACGAGGAATTTGTTTTAGTGACAGAAGCTCTACAGTACAACAGGATGACAAGATTATAAAAAGAATTATATACAAATATACAAAATAGAAAAAGTACAAGATAGCAAAAATACAATATAGACATTCAAGTATAAGCAGGAATTATGTTTTGTGCAGTGTTCTGTGCAAATTGAAGTGTAAATAAGTCTGTATGTTATAATAAGTCTGTATAAATAATGTATAATAGTGTTGTCAAGTGTTCAGGACATGGACTGCCTGAGGAAAGAAACTGTTCCTGTGTCTGGCTGTCCTGGTACTCAGTGCTCTGTAGCATCGACCAGACGGCAACAGTTCAAAGATGGAGTGTGCTGGATGTGAGGCCCTTTTGTTTCTTAGCCCTTTTGTTCATTCTAGATAAGTACAGTTCTTGAAGAGTGGGGAGGGTTGTTCTAATGATTCTCTCAGCAGTCCTGACTACCCTCTGTAGTCTTCTGAGGTCAGAATTGAGAGCTGAGCTGAACCAGACAGATGTAGAAGTGCAGAGGATGAATTCTATGACTGCGGAGGTTGAACAGGTTGAACTTCCTCAGCTGACGAAGGAAGTACAATCTCTCCTGGGCCTTTTTCACCCTGGGAGATGATGGTGCCCAGGAACCTGAATGACTCCACTGTTACCACCGTGCTGTCCGTGATGGCGAGTGGGGGGAGTGCAGGGGGGTTCCTCCTGAAGTCCACTATCATCTCCACTGTTTTGAGCTTGTTGAGCTCCAAGCTGTTTAGATTGAACCATTCAGCCAGCTCTTTGACCTCCTGTCTGTAAGCAGACTCGTCACCGTCCTGTATGAGGCCGAAGACTGTGGTGTCGTCCGCAAACTTCAGGAGTTTGACAGAGGCGTCTTTAGAGGTGCAGACATTGGTGTAGAGGGAGAAGAGCAGTGGGGAGAGGACACAACCCTGAGGGGCTCCAGTGCTGGATGAGAATTTTCCCAGCCTCAAACTAACTGCTGTCTGTCTGTCAGGAAGCTGCTGATCCACTGACAGACGGAGGTGGGCAGCGATAGCTGGGTTAATTTGGTGTGGAGTAGGTTTGGTATGATGGTGTTGAAGGCCGAGCTGAAGTCCACAAACAGGATCCTCATATAAGTGCCTGGTGTTGCAGAACATAATGCTGTCCCATATTGACTGCATCATCCACTGACCTGTTTGCTCTGTAGGCAAACTGGAATTATTTGTTATTATGTATACGTTCACAAAACACTTAATGTCGTTGTTTTAGATTGTTTTATTTTTTGGAGGTGGCGTTAAACGCTGTCATAGTTTTCAAATCCTGCAGGATGTTCAAATGTTTTGAAGTCATAACATAACATTCTGAAGCTAACTGTGTGATAATTAGCCTTTCTTAATTAAAAATGTACTTGTAACTCATACTTTTGTCTAAAAGGGAATAATTTTACAAATTGCAGATGTAAGATATTCTGCCACTGTCTTCACTTTACACTATTTCACATAATTCTACATAGTTATTTTAATCAGTATGGGATCATTTCTGAATATCTGTCTATGAAGAAGCTTTTCTCTTTATTTATCTTCTCATAATAAAAATTAGCAGGAACTATTCTTTTGTTATCAAAGTATATTTAGATTTATATGGACAAATCATAATGTTTTCTTGTATGTTGTATCAGTGGCATTATTTCTGCATCTGAGAAATAATTCAGTAGAGCACTCAGAAATGATCCTGAATTGCTTGTTTAACGAGTGTTAACAGTCTGAGGCTCATCAACATTAAAAAATAACTTTTTTTCACATCAGTGGATCCTGTTTTCACCCCATTAATTACGCTGATGACTTCAGATCTGTGAATTGCCACATTAAGCTCCTTGCAAGATACAGAGAAGCATCATAACAGTATTTAACAGGGGTGTGGACTCGAGTCACGTGACTTGAGATTCGACTCGGAATAACAAATGAAGACTTGAGACTCGGCTCAGACTTTGACAGCGGGAGTGTTTTCTGTTAAACCCTGGCAACCAAAAATCAACTAGGGTTTTGCTACACTAAACATTGTAGTAAAACATTTATTAATCAAACAAAAACCAAACAAATTATTAATTAACTATAATTATTGACTTTGGAAAAGGCTTATTTTCATAAAGGCAATGATTCATATTTTTGCTGTTGTTGTTTTCTAGACGTGATGACGTCATCGGCCGCGCAGATTCGCTTTTCGAGGTTTACACAAACTTAAAATAGGCTACTGTTAACACTAAATATTTAAGCCGCAATTTACAGTGTTCTTTCTGTATTTGATTATTTGTAACGTTATTTATGTAAACATGTAGCAATTGACCAGGACGTTGACAACATGCAACTGTTTTGTGTAAATGTTGCCACATATATATATATATATATGAAGAGTGAGTAGTCTACAGTATGAATCCATCTTTCAAAATGTTTTGTTTTATCATGAGTCACTACAGTATGTGAATTTATTTACATTTATAATCAAATAAATTGTTTTTTTCTTCCTTTTTTAATAAGGTTTCTTTCCTATACATTCATGTGTATGATGTTTCAATGTTTATTGCCAAAAACTAATGGATGAATCTGTGAGGTAAATCAGTCAGACATGCAGATGTGCTTTCTTTATATATGTATATATGTAAATTTAGAAAATTAGAATTAGTATTAGTGAATTAGTATAAAACACTGTGGTCTCAGGGTCTACACTTTTGCACCTCAACGCACTACCTCACTTTAACTTAATTTAATTTTCCAACAAGTGCCTTGTCTGTATGTTTAATGTCTGTCTGTTTAATGTTGCACTATTTATATTTTAGATATTTTAGATATTTTACCATTATTTTATTATACTTTAGTTTTTTTATTCTTTTATCTTTATTCTTTTATTCTGCATGTTTGCAAGGTCAGAAGGGAAGGAATTTCATCTGTGCTGTATGTTGTACATAGAGCATATTTGACAATAAAGTTGACTTGACTTGACTTGACTTAATTTACTAAGTGAGTTTACTAAGTGAAATAACAATCACACCTTCAGTGAAGCTCCTCCCACAACAATCACATCTTCAGTGAAACTCCTCCCACAACATTCTCGCCTTCAGTGAAACCCCTCCCACAACAATCACACCTTCAGTGAAGCTCCTCCCACTGCGGTTCAGTAATAAATGCTGGAATATTCCCATCAGTCTACAAGTGAAGACGAGCATCAGAGAATCAGGAAGAAGAGAAATCTGCAGAAACAGAGAGAACATGAGAGATCCAGAACCCTGCAGAATGAAACACACTGAAGAACAAACAGGTTGGTGTTTGTCTTGTTTCTGTATCACTGAGGCTGAAGAGCAATAAGGTTATCAGTATTTCATCAGATTTAGTGTTTATAGTAGAAACATACATTGAATTTTTAAAAGGAAAGGAAAGTAAGGAAAAAGAACAATAGATAAAAGGGAAGACTTTCTCCAAAGTGAAAAATATTTATTTATACTGTAACCCTTTCAGGTCTAACAGAGGAGAAAGGACATCATGTCAAAACTGGAGAAAAAACTCTCTTGCAGAAAAATTTCCTGAAAAGAAGAAATGAGAAGAGTTTCACTTGCATTCAGTGTGGAAGGAGTGTGAAATGCAAACGTGATCTTAATATTCACATGATGATCCACACCGGAGAGAGACCGTTCACGTGTGATCAGTGCGGGAAGAGTTTCAGACAATCATCACACTTTAAAAACCACATGAACATCCACACCAGAGAGAAACTGTATGAATGTGATCAATGTGGAAAGACGTTTTTGCGGGCTTCAGGACTGAAGGCGCATATGAAAGTACATTCAAATGTGAAGCCACATTCATGTTCTTTGTGTGGAAAGAGTTTTTCCAAACTGCAGACTTTACAAGTTCACCAGAAGATACACACTGGTGTGAGAGACTACATGTGCTTCCAGTGTGAGAAGACCTTTATTACAGCTGGACATTTGAGTCGGCACCAGAGGATCCACGCTGGAGAGAAACCTTACAAGTGTTCACACTGCGACAAGAGATTCAATACGTCAGGAAACCTGAAAAAACATAAGAGGATCCACACTGGAGAGAACATAATGCTGTCCCATATTGACTGCATCATCCACTGACCTGTTTGCTCTGTAGGCAAACTGCAGGGGGTCCTGTAAAGTCCTTCAGATAACCCAAGACCAGTTTTTAAAGTGTTTTCATGACCACAGATGTTAGAGCCACGGGTCTGAAATCATTAAGTCCAGTAATTTTGGGTTTCTTTGGGATGGGGATGATGGTGGAGCGTTTGAAGCATGAAGGCACTACACACATCTCCAGTGATCTGTTGAAGATCTGTGTGAAGATGGGGGCCAGTTGGTCAGCACAGGTTTTCAGACAGGCTGGAGTCACACCGTCTGGGCCTGGTGCCTTTCTTCTTTTGTTCTTCCTGAAGACCTGGCACACGTCATCTTCTCCGAGTTGAAGGGCAGGTGTGGGGGTGAGGGGGTTTGCAGGAGGTGAGAATGGTTTCTTTTCAAACCTTCAGTAGACCTCGTTCAGGTCGTCTGCCAGTTGTTGATTTGCCACAATGCTGGGGGATGGTGTCTTGTAATTGATGTCTTTCAGACCTTTCTGCACAGAAGCTGTGTCACTAGAGGAGTGCGAAGCTTTTCAGAATAATACCTCTTTGCCACTCTGATCTCCTTTTCTAGTGTGAACCTAAAGTCGAAATATTTAGAGAATACAAATTAAAGTTGTAGCCAAATACCATATTAGATGTTATTTTCCTTATGAATTAGTATGTACTGTTTTTTTTACATGCAATGTTCATGTTTATATAAAAAACTACCAGGTTTGTGCGATTAAACATGCAGGTAACTCTATGCTTCTTTCTTAACTAATGGAACCTTAAATGTTATCTTTGAATTATTTGTTATTATGTATACGTTCACGAAACACTTCATTTAATTTACACAATTTAATGTCGTTGTTTTAGATCTTTATTTTTTGGAGGTGGCGTTAAACGCTGTCATAGTTTTCAAATCCTGCAGGATGTTCAAATGTTTAGAAGTCATAACATAACATTCTGAAGCTAACTGTGTGATAATTAGCCTTTCTTAATTAAAAATGTACTTGTAACTCATATTTTTGTCTGAAAGGGAATAAAAGGCAGTATTTTACAAATTGCAGATGTAAGATATTCTGCCACTGTCTTCACTTGAATTCACACTATTTCACATAATTCTACATAGTTATTTTAATCAGTATGGGATCATTTCTGAATATCTGTCTATGAAGAAGCTTTTCTCTTTATTTATCTTCTCATAATAAAAATTAGCAAGAACTATTCTTTTGTTATCAAAGTATATTTAGATTTATATGGACAAATCATAATGTTTTCTTTGTATCAGTGGCATTTTTTCTGCATCTGAGAAATAATTCAGTAGAGCACTCGGAGGCTTTCAGCATATATCACGACTCAAACAATCAGTTTGTACCAGAGATGATCCTGAATTGCTTGTTTAACGAGTGTTAACAGTCTGAGGCTCATCAACATTAAAAAATAACTTTTTTTCACATCAGTGGATCCTGTTTTCACCCCATTAATTACGCTGATGACTTCAGATCTGTGAATTGCCACATTAAGCTCCTTGCAAGATACAGAGAAGCATCATAACAGTATTTAACAGGGGTGTGGACTCGAGTCACGTGACTTGAGATTCGACTCGGAATAACAAATGAAGACTTGAGACTCGACTCAGACTTTGACAGCGGGAGTGTTTTCTGTTAAACCCTGACAACCAAAAATCAACTACAGTTTTCAACTACCAGTTCCGTAATAAAAGCAAGTAAAATAAATTGTTCTTTTTACTTAGTACTTTCAGTAACTACCAATGACGCGTTGAGGAAAAACTTTATGCTTTAACTTTTAACTTTAGTTAAAAGTTTTATCTTTAATACTTGCAGTATGATAATATCCATTAAAAAACATCATGGTTTTACGTTAATGTTAATTAAGGGATTCACGAACAACCACCACAAAACACACACACACACACACATTTCAACAATTTTTTGGTGTGTTTTGTGGACTAGATTTTTGTGGACTACAACTTGTGAGTGTTTTACCCATGTATTGCCCACGTGATTGGTTTATGTGAGTTCTGTGGGGAGAAAGAAACAGTATTTATTATTGACGACTGTAAAAGAATATTTACATGTTCATGTGTGATTTGAGGCTAGTAGCTAATATGACTGACACAACAGCAGCTTACTGTAGGTGGCGCTCTACTTTTAGCTCGTTATGAGACAAAAAACCAAAGAAGAAGGAGAAGATGTCAGTAGTTTCCATCCTCGGTCGGTCAGCGCTCGTTTGTTGGGAGGTGAGTCGATCAGTTCATCTTTACACAGATACTGAACACCTCACTTATTTCTTCCTCGGATAAAACACTATTTGTGTGTCTGTTCCGGGCTCTGCAGACTGATTTAAGACATTACAGTAAACTATTCATTCAGACGTGAACGGTTTTGTATATTTATTAATATGTGCGTAACATTTTTTTGAGCGATACTATTATGAATTCATCATACGATCGTGCTGAGAACATAATTAAATGAGCTTTGCTTCACTTCTTCTGCTGGGATGCTCTGGTTTGTGCATCAAATACAAAATAATTGTTTCCAGATAATCATGCAATAAAGTCGTTACGTTTTATGAATATTTGTTACTCGCGGTTTTTATTGTCTGCTGATTGTACTTGCGTCAATAATAATTGGGCAGTAATTTTTTTTGATAAACGTTTATGCAGATGAGTATCTGAGTATTTCTTGGCAAATATACAGCTATTGTGACATTCATTACAAGATATAATTTTTGCTTACTTGAATTTAAAAAATGCAATAATCACATATTCTGGTAAAAAATCTAATAAAAATCGTATATATATATATATATATATTATTATATAGAGAATAGATATAATATTATATATATATATTTTTTTTCAAATTCGATATGAGGTTTCATTTAATTCCACTAAAAGGCAGTAAACGGGGAAAATGATATATTTTTTTTACATTTATTTATCTACAAAAAGTTATTAAAGTTTAAGTGTGGTAAGGTGTCCTCTAGGGGTCTCTATTTTCTTCTTTTTGAGAGATCAAGAAATACATGAATTCAGAATGTTTCCATATCTATATAGTTTGGAGCTAAATGTATAAACATCATCTATTTTACACAGAAGACCTTCAGATTTTTTATTTATTTTTTTGGCTTAGATTTGATTTTCTTTCGTTTATTTTTCTAGCCTTTATATTAATGATAGGACAGGTAAAAGTAGTAATAAAATATGTTGACAAATTCCTAAAAATATAAAGAGACATAATTGGGAATATATTTTTTGAATGAGTATAAACCAGTTTGCAATTACCTAAAAGGTATATTACTAAATACATACTACATAGATAAACAAATACATTAAATATGTGAATTTACAGTGCTTTGATGCAACCTGTGTTGTTAAAAGCGCTATATAAATAAAAATGATTGAAAAAAATGATTGATTGATTGATTGAATTAGTGTAAAAAAAATGATTTATTTGATTTTGACAGATTTGAGCCTGTCACTGTAAGACAATCACAATCACACCTTCAGTGAAGCTCCTCCCACAACAAACACACCTTCAATGAAGCTCCTCCCACAACAATCACACGTTCAGTAAAGCTCCTCCCACAAAAAATATCACATCTTCAGTGAAGCTCCTCCCACAACAAACACACCTTCAATGAAGCTCCTCCCACAACAATCACACGTTCAGTAAAGCTCCTCCCACAACAAAATCACATCTTCAGTGAAGCTCCTCCCACAACAATCTCGCCTTCAGTGAAGCTCCTCCCACAACAATCTCACCTTCAGTGAAGCTCCTCCCACTGCGGTTCAGTAATAAATGCTGGAATATTCCCATCAGTCTACAAGTCAAGACGAGGATCAGAGAATCAGGAAGAAGAGAAATCTGCAGAAACAGAGAGAACATGAGAGATCCAGAACCCTGCAGAATGAAACACACTGAAGAACAAACAGGTTGGTGTTTTTTCTTGATTCTTTAGAAAGATTTCTTTTAGAAAGAGAGAGTTAGAGCTGTGCAATAATATAGTTGAAGCAAATAAGGGCACTTTCTATAAACTTTTGGAGTTGGTTTAATATTTTAATAGTTGTCACTATAGAAACATATCATAATAATTAAATGTACACTGTTAACAATTTTCCTGTATTTTTACAATTACTGTAAAAGTTGCCGTTCTACAACTTTACGGTATGTAGAACAGTATACTGTATTTTTGACATGTATTTATAAAATGCATCACTATGGTGAAAGTTTTTTTAGAGCTGTCACTTTTGTCATTTCCTTTCACATTTGTCTGTGATGTATAGAAACGTAAACATTTTACTTTAATTTCAGAACCGATTAAACAAAACGAGAACAACGAAATTAATGAAGAGGAGGAGAAACATCACGTCGAAAAAGCTTTGAGTCGCTCTCAAACCAAACAGAATTGTTTAAAGAAAAGGAGAGATGGTAAATCTTTCACCTGCACTCAGTGTGGAAAGAGTTTGAAACGTGAACAGAATCTCAAGATTCACATGAGGAGCCACACTGGAGAGAAACCATACAAGTGCTCACACTGCGACATGAGATTCAGTCAGTCAGACACCCTGAAAACACACGAGAGGATCCACACCGGAGAGAAACCATACACATGTGATCAGTGCGGGAAGAGTTTCAGACAAAAACCTCATTTTATGGCACACATGAGAGTTCACACGGGAGAGAAACCGTTCACTTGTGATCTGTGCGGGAAGAGTTTTACGCAATCAACAACCCTTAAGAAACACATGAACATCCACTCTGGAGAGAAACCGTTCACGTGTGATCAGTGCGGGAAGAGTTTTATACAGTCAGCAACCCTTAAGGATCACATGATCATCCACACCGGAGAGAAAGTGCATGAATGTGACGAGTGCCGCAAAACATTTCTGAGGGCTTCAAACCTGAAGAGTCACCTGAAAGTTCATTTAAAGGAGAAACCACATTCGTGTTCTTTGTGCGGACGGACTTTTTCACACCAGCAAAATTTAAAAATACATCAGAAGAGACATAGCGGTGTGAGAGATTTCGTGTGCTTCGAGTGTGGGAAGACTTTCATTACGGCAGAAGAACTGAAACTGCACCAGAAGATCCACACTGGAGAGAAACCTTACAAGTGTTCACACTGCGACAAGAGATTCATTCGGCCGGCACAACTTAAATCACATGAGAGGATTCACACTGGAGAGAGACCATATCACTGCACCGCATGCGGGAAGAGTTACACTCATTCATCCTCTCTTTGCACACATACGAAAAACAATCACAGTCAGTAGATCATCTTCATCCAATTTTTTTTAATGGAATAGTAAGTTTCCTTGCAGCTTCCTCTATGTTGACAGTGAACAGACTATAAAGTGAATGAATCTAACTCTACAAGAACAGTCTGGCTCTTCTGACTCACAACCTTTAAGTAAGTTACATTTTCATTTTAAAAGAACCTGATACTTACTATTCAAACGAGTAGAGTAATGCTTGTTGTTTGTCATTTCTCTGATCACGAATGCAGAAATAGGTTTGATGTAATGCAATGCCTAAAAAGACAGTATAAATCACGATAATCAGCAATTATATCCCCAGTGGATGCAACACACGTCTCATTTATAATGTGTTTTATTGTTTTTTGGTCATAGCACTAGGACGCGGCATCACGTTATGGTAAGGATATTTATTAATTAGTTTTGGTACTGTTGTAAACATTTACAAATGATCTGCTGAAATCAAAATATGCATATAGTTTGTTTTCCTTCAGAAGGTGCTCAATATAAAACATGGACAGATTCTAAAACCTCAGAGTGTGAAAACTTTATTAATAAAGATAAGTACAGACGAAGAAGTGGACAGGGGTATTAAAGTGAGATACTGGTGTTTCTTTATTAATTTGTTTTATGCATGTCATGTATGTGAGGGAAAAGTAAACAAAGTAAATTGGATTTTTACAAAAATCTGACACTAAAATGAACAGTGCAATTGCAAATAATAATCATTTGACGAGCAATAGAACAAAAAACGCACATTCTGCTTTAGATGTCAGTACTTCCTGAAAAACACAAAAAGGCATAAATTAATAAATCTGGCAAATATTGATATTTGCAGCAGTTTTTAAGAAATTACTTCAATCGTGAACCTGTTGGGTGAATATGTGTTTGTTCATGTTCAGCTCTTCTGCATCTGATGTGATACACAAGAATAAGGACAGTAGCCACGCCCACCAGAGCGGAGAGGACCAATCGGATCACAGCTTCAGTAAAACCACAACAGTGTTGAGAGTCTGAGGAATAAACACATCAGACTGAGATCCGCTCAATAAACACTAAACACAGCTCTATCTGCTGTACCTGAACACGTGTGACAGAGTCTGCTGACGTCCAGATGTTGAGTCTGGTTTCTGATGGGGTTGTTGATCACACAGCTGTAGATGTTTTTATCCTGATGTTCCACCTCCAGAGGTAGAGAGAGACCGATGCTGAGATCAGACGCACTGATGCTGGACAATAAACTGTTTCCTCTGTACCAGGAGAGAGTCACGTGACTCACGTTCACCGCCGAACACAAAAGTGAGCAGTTTGAGGAAGATGAAGATGATGAAGAGCAGTTACTGCTGATGACAGGAAGCGGCAGACGAGCTGAAAGCGGTTGAGAGAGTGTCGTCATTAAACAGTGTAATATGTAGTAAAGCACCAGTCACAGTCTCTTCTGGTCAACAAGCCTGCATTTATTTGATCCAAAGTACAGTAAAAACAGTAAATTTTTTATATAAATATATATAATTTAAAATGTAATGTATTCTGTGATTCAAAGCTGATTTTCATGACACTAAAGACTGAAGTAATGATGCTGAAAAATCAGATCTGATCAGAGGAATAAATTACATTTTAACACAGATTCATAGAAAACACTTATATTAAGTAGTAGAATTATTTCAAAATCTTACTGTTTTTTGCTGTGCTTTGGATCAATGCAGGGTTGGTGAGCAGAAGAGACTTGTTTTTTTATTAAAACATTAAAAAACCTCACTGTTCAAACACTTTTGACTGGTAGTGTAACTAGCTTACAAAATCAGAACATTTGAGGAACAGAACAAATGATCTTTACTAACCGTAGACAGAAACTCTGAATGCTTTTGATGTCTTAAAGTCCAGTTTATAAAGTCCAGCATCTTCAGGTCTGGTGTTGGTGATGGTCAGAGATCCAGTGTGATTGTCCAGCTCCACTCTTTCTCTGAATCTCTCAAACAGACTATAATTGACAAAAGTGAACTCATTTTCTGTTTCAGACTTACAAAGTACCTTGAAATTTCCTCTGATTTCAGTCTGATTAAAGTGGAGAGTGACTGAATCTCCCTCCGTCGCTGATATTTCTTCTGTTTCGCCACAAATACAGAGAAGAAACAGTAACAGGGTTTGTTACAGATTAGAAGAATCCCTTCAAATAACTTTATTGGAGCAAATATTAATATAAAACAACAAAATGTTATATCTGATGACTGAAAAATACTAAACAGATATTTAAATTACCATAAACGGTGAGCGGTATCACCGTGGGGAACGTCCAATGAAAAAAACCTCCCTTGTATCTTCTATATTCTCCAGCGTGTTCAGATGTGGTGTTGGTGATGGTCAGAGATCCAGTTTGATTGTCCAGCTTCAATCTGTTTCTGAATCTCCCATCAAGAACATCATCATACACAGTGAATCTGTCGGCCTGCTCAATGATTTCAGCGATTAAAGTGTTTTGATTACCAAAGCACCACTGAATCTGTGGAGTATACTTCACGTGAGTGAGATCAGAGTATAGAGTGACTGAATCTCCCTTCTTCACCACCAGATCATACCATGCACCTGGAGAACATGGAGTTGATCGAGATTATAGCGCTCTAAATACATTAAAAGTTTTAAAAACACAAACTCACCGGCAAGACACCACAAGCAGAACAAAACTAATTGGAGAAACATTTTCTTTGCTGTTTCGCTGAAAACCCCACTCAAGACTGAAGTGTGATATTTATCTGCTTAAATCTGCTCTCGACAGGATTCTCACGTCTCAGTTTCCTTTGTCGGAGGAAGTCATCAAAATACTCAAGGTTTTGCTGATTCTCACTTTTTAAAGTGGATTTAGGCCCAGCACAGGGTTGGACTGTTTTTTCAGTGGGCCGATACACTTCTGGGTCAGTACAATTTTTTATTTCCACCAAGGACCAGCCCATCATTCAGGGACAACGGCCCATCAGAAAGCACTATATAGACGGAGTGATAAGGGATCTTATGGACAGATCAAGGCGAAACCTTCTGAGAAGCTCAGAGATGCCGCGAAACGTGCCTCGTCTTCGTCAATTACGAAGTTTACACAACGTCTTATTATACTTTACTACTCCAATTTTATACTGTCCTGTGCTTTAACACAATATGTACTGGTGAAAGCGGTATATAAATAAAGGTGATTGATTGATTGACATCACCCCAGCTGTACAGTAGGGACACCTGCCTGTCCCAGGAAGAACATCATCTGTTCCTCAAAAGTAAGTGATGCACTGCACATGCACTGCATTAGACAAAATAGCACACCTCAAAACAGCAATACAAACTCATTCATATGTAAAAGGTTAAACATTTGAGAAGTTGAACAACAATTTCTTATGGATAATTTTTTGCACGTTCTGATCAAATTACCCTAAGCTGTTGGAAATGTAATGGCTTCATACCTGTAATAACCAATAGCAATGTACACACAAGATGAAGATAGAAATAATGGGAGAATGCAGAGAAAAATAACTGTTTGGTCAATTGTTATAGTAAGTTAATGGATATCAGACAGTCTCCTGAAGATTTAAACACAAAAAAGATACGGTTAGTGTTGCATGTGTATCTTCTATAATTCCAGTCAAATGACATTTGTTTTATATTATTCAATAGACTCTTAACATGTTACAACTATACTACTATACTATACTAAACAAAGTTACACAGCCGTTCCCTCAGATAACTAAAATCAAACTTACAACGCAACAATTACCCATTACTTCGATCAAAATTTGTGAATTGTTATATGTGGCTGCGTCCACTTTAGGCTGCGTTACTGATTGGCTGCCACCGAGTAGCAGGTCCTTCCTACTTTCCGGTTGCCACTGACAGCCACTTCCTGCTGCCGCCTGGCATTTTCGCAACCGAAAGTATTTTGTGATCAAAACATATCTATTCTTCCGGTTAGACAGGAGATAAACCCGAGAAAATCTTTTATTTTTGTAATGTAAATAAAGACATGTGTTGATCTGAAGAGATTATGAGAGCAATTACACAACAGTAAATTGATTTTTGTATTGATTGTTTGATAACTGCTCACTAGTTGTTTTTCTTCATCTTGTATTCCTCTGAACTCTCATGATCTTGATCTCAGACAGAGACACAGGGTCATGTTCAGATCAGGAGGAACATCTGATGATCTTCAGAGACACAAAGATCTCTCTATTGTTGTGTCAAAGGATTTTAAAAAGGAATGTTATCAATGTTTTTAGCTTGTCACAGATTGAAACGGCTTGAAACCTGTTAAATGTCTACTATGCAGGAATATTTAGTGAAATATGTCTAATTTATAGGGCTGTACGATTTGGGAAACTTTTCATATTGCGATTATGAAGGTCAAAATTGCAATTTGCGATTTATAATAAATAATAATTAAGTCAAATTATTGGGTTATTAAGAAAAATGCACATACAAAATAACATTTGCATTAATGTAAACTTATTTTCTCAAAAGTATAGCTAAAGTAAATAAAGCAATAAATAAAAGCATACACATTTTCACAACAATAAGATATTTTAAACATTTTTGTCCAAACATGTTATGGAGTCTGTGATTTCTTTATATGTAAGTGAAGACTTATCATCTGACGTGAGACTAGCAAACACATCTCTCTCACTCCACACTCCTGGGAAAGATACCTTGTACGTTGGTTTGATGAGAGCATAGCTTTTACTTCCTGTGCCACTTTGCAACTTTGTAATAGTCCTTGGTGGCAAATTGAGTCAACAGTATCAGCAGTATCAGTGAAGAAGTTTCTAAAGCTCTGTCTTCAGCTCTGAGATCAAACCCTTCACACCTGATAGAGCTGGATCTCACAGGAAATGATCCTGGACTATCCTTTTCCTTTTTTGGTCATGTTCCTATCGTTATGTGATTAATAGTGATCCACCTATAATCCACCTGTTTCAGTTCTCCCTGAGAGTTCTTCCTCATGTTTAAAGGCCCATTTGTTTAGTCGTGATTGTCCATTCTAAAATTTTCGTTGATTTGTGTATGTCATTGTGGCTACCTCTGTTTATTAAATCTACATACTTTTGCCTCCATCGCCTCTATCTCCTTGTTTCCAGTCCGTCATGTAATATTAGTTTGGTGCCTCGATAATTAACATTTATGATTGTGTTATTGTGGACATTTCTGATTAGAAATATTTGGTGTGTCTAACCCTGATTGCTTAAATGTTACTGAATGCACTGCACATTAATTTCCATCAAGATCAGATTCACAACACTGTAGATCTACTACAACATATATCACGTCTGAAGCTTCTTCTCATAATGAGCAGAATTACTGCTGTATCAACACAGACATCAGTTAAATACAACTATCCAGAGATGGTCTGAACTCAGATCATGTTCTCTGTTAGTGTACCAGCAATCAAGTGTTCGGTAAATTCTCCTGCAAAATAATAGAAAGACCCGGCATCAAAACATCACCTAAATATATGACTATGATTGTCACAAGCTAGTTATTTGATAATCAGCTTTGGTAAAATGTGCATTAAATTGCTTCATTATGTTTTCTGCAGGTTTTTGGGTCCTGCTGCAGATGAAGGCTGTCAGTATGTGACTGGAATCGTGGGTAAAAACCTGTTACTCCTGAGAGAACTGAATCTGAGTGAACATGAACTAGAAGACACACGAGTGAATCAGATCTCTGCTCTACTGCAGGATAAACACTGTCAGATCAACACACTGAAGTGAGTATCTTACAGCATTTCACACGTCACACGAAAATTGGTGTTGCAGCAGTCTAATAGTAATTCTCATTTGTTGCAAAGCTGTGGAGGGCCAGAACATTTCTTTTAATACCTTTTACCTAAATTATTGGTTAATTTCCAACTGTCTCTTTAAGTACCCAGGCTTTTGGAGAAAATAATATGAACACATAAAAAAATAGCCAGTATTTTATAAAGTGTCTGGTCCTGATGTTCTTCCTGACCGAGTGCTCAGAAGAGCTGCTGATGTCTTCACACATTTACTAGCTCTACTTGATCCAGACCGTTGTCCTCATCTACTTACCAAAACAATACAACTTTGCACTCTATAAATACAAATACATAAATATAAATATGCATATTTGCATATTCACATATGTATATTTCTTTTCATAAAAGAACCTTTGGTTAGATACTGACTGAATTTTGTTGCCGTTGTGCTGAGTAATTAGAGACAAAGCTGCATCTAATCTAATTATTGCGTACAGTCTATGGTCAATGTAATATATTTTTATTATTATTAATGATAATTTCTTAGTAAACTAAGTGAACTGAAGACCATTCCTGGTCATAGAATGACGTTTGTGCTGAACTCTTACAAAACAAAAACTCTCCTACAATCCATGAAGGTTTCTTTCAGGTAATGTACTCGATTTCACAATGTCACACGCTGCTGAGAATAATTAAGCCAAGCATCTTCTCAATAGACATCAAGACATCGAGACATCAACGTGTCAAAAAGTGTGACGTTAACACAGCGTAGATTTTAAACATAGCAGACAAAAATCATGCGAGAAGGCTCAACATTTACCAGTTTCACTTGCATTTATAATTAACAGATGCTAGTATCGTCTTCTATCATGTAAAACTCTAAAATAAACACTAAAAGTCTGCAGTTTTATGGCACTTCAAAACTAATTTCCCCTTACTGTCACAGACTGGTATATATTTGTATATATTTATATATTTTTGTATAGTTTTCTGTACTGTATACTATTTTGTGTAAGGGTAAAGTAAGTTGTGATGTGGTCTAAGCATTTGAAAGTTGTAGAGTGTTTCTTGTTGCTGATAGAGCATATCAAAATAACATGTTTTCCAATAAGCCTGTATAGGTCATTTGGACAAATCCCTGAAATACGACCCATCATAGCATTGCGCCACCCCTACACTGTTTGGTACCATTTTATCTGCGTCGTAATTTGTGCCTTGTGTAGCTTAGTCTGTAAAGCATTGCGTTATACGATGAGACGTGATCCTGCAAGCATGGGTTCAAGCTCATGAAGCTTAATAAATAGAATTAAGTGCGGTCATTCACAAAATATAATTAAACAAAAAAGGCGATATTACTTTCGAGTCAATGAGTTCGCCTATTAGTGGTATGAAAGGAGCACAGCTTTCACTCGCAGCCAAACTAACGCTACTAGCCAATCATTTTGCTCAAACACAAGACACGTATAGTAGGCTATATTTAAGAGCAGAGTCGCAAGAAAAACTATGTTTTATCTCCTCTGTGTATTAAACCTTTGCAAACACAGGAGTATACATCAGCCTATTTCTAATCTATTTAATATGCCATTTATTGTATTTTATATTTTTGTACATTGATATAGTTTGCATATGGCCATATATTAAAATGACATGCATTTAAACATTTCATCATGGCAAAGCATGACAGCAAACTCTGCAGGCATTTGTTATAATACATAATGTAATTAAGTTTTTTGTTTTTTGTTCATATCATATATAGGTATTTCACATTATGTATTTTAACAGTGTTGTTCATTTAAATGTAATTACTTGGTTTTGATATTTTATGCGCCAATTATTACTACCTTATCATTAGTCATACTAAAGTTATTAAGTTAGGCCTCGTGTTACTAAAAATCTGTATATTTGGTAGGTTACTTGATTACCAAAATAATCATAGTTACAGCCCTAGATTAGTTAATATATTTCTGTCACGATTTCCGTGGTTTCGCGGGAGAGAAAAGGAGTGCTCGAGACTCGAAAATACAAAAACTTAAACAGATTTAATTCAAAACTGGTAAAAGTATATACAAAAGGCAGGTAGAACAAAAACCACGAAAAGGAGCTCGGGAAACAAAACAGAGTTACGTTGAAACATTGAAACATGGTAACGTTGATGATCCGACAACGTGCACACAACACACAGGGCTTAAATACAAAGGGAAATTAACTAAATTAACGAGACAAGGCTGAAGACAATTAAACAATTAAACACCAAGGGGAAGGCAGGGCACAGACAGCACGTGGCACGAGACAAAAACAATAACAAAAGTCCAGAGGTGTGACATAATGCCCCCCTCCCGGAAGGTGCGTCCTCGCACCTAAAGTAACAACAAAAACAACTCGGAAATGGGGATACCGGATCTTGGGAGGAGGTTCCGGTGGAGGACGCGGCCCCAGAGGGGGGGGCAAGCAGACAGGAGTCCAGGGGCACAGAAGGAGGGAGGAGCCAGGGAGGACACAGGAGGAGTCCGGAGCAGGAGGAGATCCAGAGCTCAGCCATGATGGTCCACAGTGGCGCCGACGGAGGGAGGAGCCATGGAGGAGGAGCGGCCATCGACTCCATGGGTCTGACCGGTGGCGGCGGAGCAGGTGGCGGAGGAGGCCGGGCCACCATGGACCAGCATGGCTGGGCGGAGAGCCGAAGAGCCAAGGTGACGCCGAGGCGCTGGAGGTCCTAGGCGACACCAATGCGGACGGGGCTGGGCGGAGCCAGAGCGACAGAGGACTTAGGTGGAGCCGGAGGGAAGGAGGAGCCTGACAGAGCCGGTGGGATGGAGGGATGAGGCGGCCGGAGGAGAGGAATCCTGAGGCAAAGGATGGTCGACGACAGACCAAGGCGGAGCCGGAGGGACGATGGAGCCTGGTGGAGCTGGTGGACTGACGGACCACGGTGGAGAGGAGAGAGCTAGAAGCCCAGGGGAGCCGACGGATCTCACGAGCCGAGGAGGAGTCCGGGACTCGGAGGCGGACGGTGAGGCGGGGGTCGCCCACCTCGACGGCGATGGGGACCGGCAGACCCGTGGAAATAAAATATTATTTAGCTCGTGATGGTGAGCTGAGGATGAGCGCAGGGCTGCTGGGATCCAGACGTTGTTGTATGAGCAGGGTGGGAGACACAGGTGGGGAAAACTGATATTAGCATTACGCAGGCGCAGGGCACAGGAACTCGGGATGCTATAGTATGGCGAAAGGGCACTGGAAGACAAAGCAGCACGGGCGCGGGCACTGGAAATCAGGGAGAGCGCTGTGCACAGGCGCGGGCACTGGAGGGAGCGCACGGGCACTGGAGGGAGCGCGACGGGCGGGTGCACTGGAGGGAGCGCCCACGGGACACGGGTTCTGGAGGGAGTGCACTGGGCGCGGGCGCGGGCACTGGAGGGAGGAGCGCACGGGCGCGGGCACTGAACTTGGGAGAGCGACGGGCGCGGGCACTGAAACTCGGGGCGCTCGGGCGGGCACTGGAACTCGAGAGCGCTCGGGCGCGGGCACTGGAACTCGGGAGAGCGCACAGGGAACAGTCTCTAGGGTGCTAACAGGACGGCTGGGCGGGACCAGCGGGCTAACAGGACGGCTGGGCGGGGCCAGGAATTCAGGATACACGGGAGGTGCCCAGTCTAAGTCCAAGTCCGAGTCCACATCATCCAGTTCCTCTTGTAGATCCAGCAGCCCCAGTTGGATGATCAGCTCATCCTCAGCCGATGTGCAGTGGGCGGAGCTCCACTCCGCGCTCTCGCTGTCAACGGCTCTCTCCAGCGCGGCAAGCTCTGATGCCCGCTCACGCACCTGGTCTGTCGCAATCGGCTCGGGTCCGGTGGCGCTCCACGGCTCTGTCGCTCTCCTTAGCGATGGTTCTGTGGTCGTCCCAGACTCAGCGACTGCGCCCTCCGTTGGCACAGGCCTGGACTCCGCGACGCGGGGAGATGATGGGCTGGGTTCTGGATCTGAAGTGGGGCTGGTGTCGTTGTCCTCCAGCGCAACCGTCATCGGCGAATTGCACGACACCAGCACCCACTCGATGTAAGCGGTGACGCTCTCTCGAGGGCCGTTCCCGGACAGCTTTGCTCGTGTGGTGGTGTTCAGTCCTCGGAAATGGATAGAGCACAAAAAGCCGTCCGGGAAGCGCGAGTAGTTCGCGAGGGCGAGGAAGTCCTTAGTATAGGCCTTGAGAGAGTGATGCTCTCTTGCTGGAGCAGGAGGATAAGGAAATTTGGGTCTTTGTAGGGAGAATCCATGACAAAAAAACCCCAAAACAAAAAGGGGAAAATACGCCGCTTTACTTTTAGGGTCGGATCATCCTGTCACGATTTCCGTGGTTTCGCGGGAGAGAAAAGGAGCGCTCGAGACTCGAAAATACAAAAACTTAAACAGATTTAATTCAAAACTGGTAAAAGTATATACAAAAGGCAGGTAGAACAAAAACCATGAAAAGGAGCATGGGAAACAAAACAGAGTTACGTTGAAACATTGAAACATGGTAACGTTGATGATCCGACAACGTGCACACAACACACAGGGCTTAAATACAAAGGGAAATTAACTAAATTAACGAGACAAGGCTGAAGACAATTAAACAATTAAACACCAAGGGGAAGGCAGGGCACAGACAGCACGTGGCACGAGACAAAAACAATAACAAAAGTCCAGAGGTGTGACAATTTCAGAATACAAAAAAATTGTATTAGAGCTTCTTCTAGTGAACCAAGTATCTGTATTTGGTCTCATCTCATGTTATCACATCCCTAGATAAGCAGTGATATAACTTCTAAAAATGTTTTTCTTCAGGTCAACCACATATTCATGAAAAAAAAATCTGTTTGAATAAAGAAAGCAATAACCTTGCCATGGTATCTTTTCAAATGTTAAATTTATCCCTGCACCCCTTTCCCACCTCAACCTCGCCCCCTTTTTTGCCTTAACCCCTGTATTTAGTTAAACAAGAAACCTATAGGGGTTTTTTTGTTGGAGGACATGCTGCATCAAATACAAAACACATTTATCATCTCTCTATCATCAAACAACCAGATGAATGAATGTCCAACACAACTGAACAGAACAGATCCAGACTGGGCTTTATTCTGTGCAGGAATTGGTTCTTTAGTTTTACTTGTTTCAGAGAAATATTACTGTACTACACCCACAGAAAAAGATACAGTTTTATTTAGATCTGCAAAGTTAAATCTGTGTAGTAAAGCTGATGAAGATACTGAACAGACCAGAGAAATGCACATAACCACAGAAGTACATAAACCATGAGACATGTTAATTATTTTGATTAAATTAACTTTTAATTAATTTTCTCTGTTGAAGACTAAATTGTGGAAAGTTATCCAAACGTATTTAGACATTATTCCTTTGTTTTTTTAGAAATGGTTTTATCTTCTCTCTTTCCCTCAATGTAGGTTAAGCGACTGTTAAATGACGGATGAAGGTGAGTAAAAATAACATGTTTTTGAGCATTAGTAAGCACGGGACTCAGACAGTGCATTGCAGGCAGAACCGAGCACTCATAGACAGTCTCCTTGGCTGAGAAAGCACTGCCCCAAGTCCATTACTAAAAGCATCAACAGACAGCAAAAAGGGTTTATCAAAATCTGGATGAGCCAAAACCACCCTTTCCAGCAAAGCCTGTTTCAGGCTGTTTCATTAAAGACATCTCTACAATCTTGTGTCCAGTCCAACGATGTAAGCTGTCTCCCTGCCGTCGTACATTTCTGGTCTCTGGGATGCCTCGGTTTCCTCATGCCTGATGTTAAAGCAAAAAGGGGTCTACTAATGCGAAAACAGTCCTCAATATACTGCTGGTAGAAAACCACCATTCCCAAGAATGACCTTATTTTTGTCTATGATGGAATATTAGAAACTTGTGTCCAAGAAACTTGACAGAAGGTTTCGTGAAATGACACTTCTTCTGAGACAGTTTCAAATTGTGAGACTGAAGTCTCTGGAAAACCATCTCTATTCGTTCCAAAGCAAGCCGTTCACTGGGGCAAAAACTAGGATGTCATCGAGATAACACAGCATGCTCATGAAGTTCTGGTAACCAAATATGTTCATCATCATCCTCTTGAACATTGCAGAGCTATTACATAGCCCCTGAGGAAGCCTGTTATACTCGTACAGACCAAAAGGCGTCGTAAACGCTGTGAACCTCTTGTCATCCTCACGCACCTCCACATTATAATATCCAGATGTTAAGTCCATTGTGGAAAAGAATGCATTACCTGCAAGTGCATCTGCTTGGTGCGGAAGAGGATGTGCATCTTTAAGGGTGCGTGGATTTAACCAGCGGATGTTTGTGCACAGCCTCAGATCACCGTTCTTCTTCCAGACTAACACCAGAGGTGAAGCATAATCACTTGTTGACTTTCTGATTATTTTGCGCTCCTCCATGCCATCCAGGGCCTCACACAGTTTCTCGTAGTGTGCTGGTGATAATCTTCTGTAGGGGAGTCTGAAAGGTTTATTGTCACTTAGGCAGATTATATGAACAAATCCTTTGGCCTTTCCATAGTCTAGACCAGTGGTTTTCAACCTCAGGCGCATGCCCCAGTGGGCCGCAACGGTATTGCAGGGGGGCCGCCAGTTATTATCAATAGAAATAATAATATTGCTAATGTACGTAAAAATGTGTAGTAATAATTAAATATCATAATTAATTAAATAACAAAAAATAATAATAAACTGTTACTATGCGTTCACTATTCCAGGTCGTTGATTGGTTTAAAAACAACCCGCCGATTTAGGCTATGTAACATATTTTTGCTGCATACATGCCAAAACAGATGTAAACATGGATAAATGGTTGACAACGGGATCGCTGAAAAGGGAAAATACTTCATCTACAAGTAAGCAGGACACAGAAAAGACTCAAAATAAACCTTGGTTTTCCGTTTACTTAAGAATTGTTAACCCGAGTGTCTCAGGGCTTGGTGACCTATTATGCACATTTTCTGGTTATTCAACATTACCCGTTTATTCAATAAAGACAGTTAAAAGTCATGCTTCTGAGTACTCAGTTACTAACCCGACACAAATAACAGGTTCATTTAAATTTTTTTGCAGTGGGCCGCGGAAACATATGTGTTTGGTTGTGTGGGCTGTGAGTTAAAAAAGGTTGGGAACCACTGGTCTAGACCATGTAGTGAAAATATTGACTCATACTTCATCAGCAGTTCAACCAACTGCCCTCTTCAGTAAGGTGTAAAAGTATTTGAGTCAATGTCAATATCTTGGAGCCCTAGGCTAGACAGTGTTGATCAAGACCACGTGGCACAAAGTGTTGTTGCTCCATCTTGCACAGGTTACTACTGCAGTAACTATGTGTTCTATGTGTTCTTTCATGGGTTCCAAAGTGACAGCATATTTCAGTTTAAGGGTTCCTACTAAGGGGGATCAGTTCATTTCCATGACTCAACATTGCACAAGAGTTGCGTCAAAGCACTTGTATCAGGATATTTGCCTTGTGACTCAGATACCTTTCTCCAGAAATCACTGGATACTTTCATGTCATGGATGAGATGTTTTATGACATTAATTCCCAAAATTAGGTCAGCATTTTTTCCATCAACAATTAAGGCAGGCAGAGAGAAAGAGCAACTGAATACTTTCATCTTGATGTCACATATACCCAATGGGTTTGTGCTTTGACCACCACAGCCAATCAGAATGAGCACTGTTGGGGCTACATCATTTAAGGAAAGTACATTTGCTTCTATGAGTTTGGGCAGGGCTTGACGACAAAGAGTACAGGCCATAGACTCACTGTCAAGCATTCCTCAAAGCAAAACAACATCCTGAACCAAGACATCAGTAAAGAACAAGTCATCATTTGGATTAAGCCTTTGCACATTTTGATAAATTACTTTTGTCTTGTCATCAACAGTACTACAAAAGACAGAATAAATAGATTCCAAGTCAATATCCTCACGGTCAGGGGACATTACACATGGCCCTCCACCAGTCCCCTCCTCATGTGGGCCATCTAGTTTCCCAGCTGGTCGGAGTCAGGACTACTCTGTTGAACATTGTTGGCAGTCCCCGCAAAGCAAGCTGAAGCTCTGTGTCCAGAGGCATGGCAGTTAAAGCACAGACGATTTATTTGACAATGTGAAAAAGTATCATGACTTGATTCACCACATAATTCACATATTTCTTGGCGTTTGGGTACAGCCCCTTTCTTTTATGAGGAGTTCTGAACACCTTTGTTATCTGCTGACAAGATCCATGATCCAAGACTCATTCCAAAAGACTGATTACCCGACTCAAAGACTGACCCTGAGTAGGCTGTTCAACCACCTGGCGTGGAGGTAGCACAGCAGGAGCTGTCAAATCATGACTATGGGCACACAAGACGTCCGTTGACTGAGTATGACATGCAATGCCACTCACATGTGTTGTAGGAGCCATATTCACCTTAATTTTATAAATGTTTATTTAAATATTAATTTGGTGCTAAAATGTTAATGATGTCTGTTTCTTTAAGTGTGTGCCCTCTATAGGTACCAGAGAGCTGAGAAAATGTTAAAAAGGAAATACCATCCCTGACAGGAGGGGGCGCTGGTGTGAGAGCTTACAGTTTTTGAGCGTGCACATGGCATGGAACTGGCCTACATTTAGATTGAAATTGTTTGTTTTATTTTACAGTTTGTTTGTTTTGGTTAAAAATTAATTTAAGATATTGCTGTAACCTCAACAAATCTGGATCTTTTACTTTGCACGCGTCAGGACATACACATCAACTCCTCCTACAGTGGCTAAGACAAAGGAACAGAATTGGACATCTGAACCCGTTTTTACCACTACATTATGTCAAAAACTTTGCTTTCAAAATGGAATTGGTTTGAGAAGAGGATAAATCTTGATTGGAATGGATTGAGACCGTATGGTACTGGAGCAAACAAAGGAAACTTCTCAAAGAGGTATGTGTTTGAGGATGCAAGGTGCTGAGCTAATGCTAAGTTAAATTTGAATGTTATTGGAAAGACTTTTCAAGTTTGATTCTGCAGACAGTGGATATAGGAATTCATTTGATGGAAGAATTCAAAGATCTCGATGTGTGTAATTTTTAAGAAGTATCAACGGAGATCTGATTGAAAAGGGTTTGTCTTTGATTGAATCTGATTGTTTGAGACAAAATGGAGGATTTAATGTTTAATGTAGAGCAAGCCCTAGCTCAGCTCAAAAGGACTTAATTGAGGATGCTGCCTGTTTGAAAGCCAGTAGAGCAGGCAAGATGGCACATCTTACAAGGCGAATGAATATTGTTAATTCTTTGATGGCTGATGGTGAATATTTGGAAGAAGTAAAGGGGAACATGTTGAAGTTCAATGAACAGCTTGATGAATTCAAGTCTCTTCAAGAATCATATGTTCAAGTGTTAAGTGAAGAGGATAAAGCTGAAGATTTGAAAATTTGGTATAAACCAAGAATGAAGCAAGTTGAGGAGTTTGTTTGCACTGTTGAAAGGTGGATGTCTGCTGTTCAAAACTCAGACTCTCAAGCTGATACTCAAATCTCTTCTGCTCTTAAAGTCACTAGTCAAGAAGATGATGAAGATAATGCCTCAGTAGTTTCATTTGTGCATAGTAATAGATCTGGCGGTTCCAGCAGATCAAGTTCAAGCAGAACAAGTGTGTTAACATCAACTTCAGCACGTATCTCTGCAGAGGCAAAGAAAGCAGCATTACTTGCAAAAGCCAATGCACTGCAACAAAAACATGCTATAGAAAAGAAAGAAGAAGAACTTAGAAAGATGAAAGAGGTTTGGGAAGTTCAAGCAGAAATTGCAGCCGCTTACAGCTAAAATTGAGTATCTCAAGACTACTGAAAACTCTGCAACAAAAGGCAATGTGAACACTAAAGATCCCATGAATGTTTATTGTAAGGAGACGTTGAGTAAAATCCCATCAAGTGCTGCATACACTCTACAGGTAAAACCAAAAGAGAATGTTCATGCACAACTCCCTATAGCACCAAATGTGACTGTGACTGCAAGACATTCTTATCCTCAGAATAGTAACGCTATTCAACAATCTAACACTGTGAATACTGATTTTAAATCATCTGTACAAATATCTCATGCAGCTCAAGCAAGATCACTAACAAGGAGTGATTCATCTTCAAGTAGCAGCATTGAAGGACCTGATTTTGCTACAATTCTTCAAAGACAAAACAACCTGACAGACATGCTTGTGAAACAACAACTTCTTTCCACCTTACCCAGGGGAGAGGTTCCAGTTTTTAATGGAGATATTCTGCAGTACAGGGCATTCCTTCATTCTTTTGAGCACATCATAGAAAGTAAAACTGATGACAATGAAGACAGATTACATTTTCTCATTCAGTACACAAGGGGGCTACCACAGGATCTTGTTAGAAGCTGCCAACACATGTCATCGAGCAGAGGCTACCAGAAGGCAAAACAGTTGTTGAAAGAATACTTTGGTAATGAATATAGAATTTCACGTGCTTATATTGAGAAAGCACTCTCCTGGTCTTCCATTAAATCAGAAGATCCAAAGCTTTACAAGCCTCTCGCATTGTTTCTTAGAAGCTGCTGCAATGCCATGGAAGACTTGGAGTTCATGGAAGAACTGGATACAGTCGCCAATATGAGGAGTATCGCTCTGAAACTACCATACAAGCTCAGAGAGAGGTGGCGTACAAAGGCATTCGAGTTACAAGAACAAAGGAATCACAAGGTAAAGATAGTAGATCTTGTCAGCTTCATTGAAAAACAAGCTAACATTGTCTCAGACCCAATATTTGGTGATATCCAAGACTCAAGTCCAAGTAAAGGAACACCCAAAGTGCTAACGAGACCTAAATCTAAAAGTAGTTTTGCCACCAGTGTTCAAGAGAAATCACTACAGACATCAACTAAAGGTTCACCACCACAGTCATGCCTCTACTGTAATAATGGACATGAATTGCTGTCATGCTTGCAGTTTGGAAAGCAGCCACACAGGGAAAAGATAAACTTCATAAGACAGAAAGGAATCTGCTTTGGGTGCTTGACCAAAGTAGGACATGTGAGTAAAGACTGCACAAAGCGTCTCACCTGCACCATATGTAACAAACAACATCCAAGTGTACTACACATCAAACCAGCGGAATCATCCACACAGATTAAGAAAACGCCTGTGAGCAGCACACAGGTATCTCTGCGAGATGGTAAGCATAATGGAGTCAGAAAACCAAAGAGTTACACAGAGTGTTTGCTGTCAATTGTACCAGTACAAATTAAAAGTTCAAAGGGAAGTCAGATTCTGCACACATATGCCTTTCTTGATCCTGGAAGTTCGGCAAGCTTCTGTACTGAGGACCTTATGAGGAAACTCAACATTGCTGAAAGAAAGACTAACATTCTTCTTCAAACTATGAGCCAGGATAAGTCTGTGCCCTCTTATATTGTAAGTGGTTTGGAAGTTTCTTCATTGGAAGAAAATAACTTTATTCCACTGCCTGAAGTCTATACGCAAAAGAACATGCCTGTTGATACCTCACATTCCCACAAAAGAAGAGTTGTCTAAATGGTCTTACCTGAAACGGGTACAGATTCTTAGGATTTCAGCCAAGGTGGAGCTGCTGATTGGAAGCAACACTCCCAAAGCCATTGAACCTTGGGAAGTCCTTAATAGTAAAGGGGATGGGCCATATGCGGTTAAGACTCTGCTAGGGTGGGTTGTTAATGGTCCTTTACAAAGACAACCCACAGCAAGCAGTTTTAGCTGCAATGATGATGTTGTTGTTAACAGAATTTCTGTTTCAAACCTTGAAGAAATGTTGAAACAACAATACAATCATGATTTCAATGAAAGGTCAAGAGAAGACAAGGCGGAAATGTCTGTAGAAGACAAAAGATTCATCAAGATTGCAGAACAGTCAATCAAGTTGAAAGACGGACAATACACTCTTGATTTACCTTTTAGGAAGGAAGACATAGCGTTACCTAACAATTATCAAGTAGCAGAACAGCGACTTCAGAGTCTGAAAAGAAAGTTCAAAAGGAGTGAAC
This sequence comes from Puntigrus tetrazona, assembly GCF_018831695.1. NCBI lineage: Eukaryota > Metazoa > Chordata > Actinopteri > Cypriniformes > Cyprinidae > Puntigrus > Puntigrus tetrazona. The sequence goes on from NC_056720.1 coordinate 1,158,594, forward strand.
AATTCAAAATCTACTATACTAAATTTCTTACAGAAGTCATAAATAAAGGCCCTGCTTTACCACCTGGATTGTTTCAGAAGTCAGATGTATACATCAGACGTCGATGGAGGCAAGTACAATTCTTAGCTGACCTATTTTGGAAGAGATGGTGCCACGAGTACTTACCATTACTACAGAAACAACAAAAATGGTTTACTACCAAACGAGGACTACAGAAGGGGGATATTGTCTTAGTTGTGGACAGTTCAGCACCTCGTGGATCTTGGCCTATTGGAAGAGTAACAGAAGTTTTACCCGATTCCAAAGGACTTATAAGAACTGTTAAACTTAAGACAAAGACTGGGTTCCTGGAAAGACCTATCACCAAGCTTTGCCTGCTGTTAGAAGATACAGAAAACGACTAGAAAATTAAGTATTATTTCCTTGTATATGCATATATGACTCCATTCAAATTTAATTTTTTTTTGTAATTGATGTTTAAACCCCACAATTAGGGGCCGGGTGTAGGAGCCATATTCACCTTAATTTTATAAATGTTTATTTAAATATTAGTTTGGTGCTAAAATGTTAATGGTGTCTGTTTTTTAAGTGTGTGCCCTCTATAGGTACCAGAGAGCTGAGAAAATGTTAAAAGGAAATACCATCCCTGACAGGAGGGGGCGCTGGTGTGAGAGCTTACAGTTTTTGAGTCGCTTGCTCAGTTTATTGAGTTTGGTTTAGTGACTGTGGGGTCAGCTTTCACGTTGGGTGTTGAGGAGGAAAAGGATACAGCATCAACTCCAGTAATGGCCACCTTCCCGAGCCGCTGCCCAAGATGGCCGCCTTCCCGAGCCGCTGCCCAAGATGGCCGCTTTCCTGAGCCGCTGCCCAAGATGGCCGCCTTCCTGAGCCGCTGCCCAAGATGGCCGCCTTCCCGAGCCGCTGCCCAAGATGGCCGCCTTCCCGAGCTGCTGCCCAAGATGGCCGCCTTCCCGAGCCGCTTCCCAAGATGGTCGCCGCCTGCCCAGAGCCGCTTCCCAAGATGGTCGCCGCCTGCCCAGAGCCGCTTCCCAAGATGGTCGCCGCCTGCCCAGAGCCGCTTCCCAAGATGGTCGCCGCCTGCCCAGAGCCGCTTCCCAAGATGGATGCCGCCTGCCCAGAGCCGCTTCCCAAGATGGTCGCCGCCTGCCCAGAGCCGCTTCCCAAGATGGTCGCCGCCTGCCCAGAGCCGCTTCCCAAGATGGTCGCCGCCTGCCCAGAGCCGCTTCCCAAGATGGTCGCCGCCTGCCCAGAGCCGCTTCCCAAGATGGTCGCCGCCTGCCCAGAGCCGCTTCCCAAGATGGCCGCCTGCCCAGAGCCGCTTCCCAAGATGGCCGCCTGCCCAGAGCCGCTTCCCAAGATGGCCGCCTGCCCAGAGCCGCTTCCCAAGATGGCTGCCGCCTGCCCAGAGCCGCTTCCCAAGATGGCTGCCGCCTGCCCAGAGCCGCTTCCCAAGATGGTCGCCGCCTGCCCAGAGCCGCTTCCCAAGATGGTCGCCGCCTGCCCAGAGCCGCTTCCCAAGATGGTCGCCGCCTGCCCAGAGCCGCTTCCCAAGATGGCCGCCTGCCCAGAGCCGCTTCCCAAGATGGCTGCCGCCTGCCCAGCAAAGCCTCCAGTGCCCGCGCCTCGTGCAAAGCCTCCAGTGCCCGCGCCTCGTGCAAAGCCTCCAGTGCCCGCGCCTCGTGCAAAGCCTCCAGTGCCCGCGCCTCGTGCAAAGCCTCCAGTGCCCGCGCCTCGTGCAAAGCCTCCAGTGCCCGCGCCTCGTGCAAAGCCTCCAGTGCCCGCGCTGCGTGCCAAGCCTCCAGTGCCCGCGCCTCGTGCAAAGCCTCCAGTGCCCGCGCCTCGCAAAGCCTCAAGTTATCCCACCCTCCCACCCTTGCTACACGTCGTCAATGGATCCCAGCAGCCCCTGCACTCATCCTCTGCCCTCCACCTGGAGCTCGCCACGGGTCTGCCAGTCTCCATCGCCGCCGTGGGTGAAGGATCCCTCGCTTCACCGTCCCGCCTCCGAGTCCCAGACTCCACCTCGGCTTGTAGACCCGCCGGCTTCCCTTAGGCTCCTAGCTCCCTCCTCTCTTCCGTGCTCCGTCAATCCACCAGCTTCACCAGGCTCCATCGTCTCTCCGGCTACGCCTTGGTCGGTCGTCGACCATCCGTCGCCTCAGGATTCCACTCCTCCAGCTTCGCCTCGTCCCTCCATCCCTCCGGCTCTGTCAGGCTCCTCCCTTCCCCCGGCTCCACCTCAGTCCTCTGTCGCTCTGGCTCTGCCGCGTCCTTCTCGTCCCCCGTCTCCGCATCAGTCGCCGAAGCCTGCGGTATCGCCTAGGACCTCTAGCGCCTCTGTGTCACCCTGGCTCTTCGGCTCTCCGCCTCCGCCTCAGTCTCCCCGACCACCTGCTCCGCCGCCGTCGGTCGGCTCCATGGGGTTGATGATCGTTACCTCTCCATGGCTCCTCCCTCCGTCGGCTCCACCACTGACCATCATGGCTGGGTTCTGGATCGCCTCCCGCTCCGGACTCCTCCCGTCTTCACCCTGGCTCCTCCCACCGTCTCTTCCTCCCTGGTCTCAGTTTGCTGACTCCCTCCCGGAACCCCCTCCCAAGCTCACAGTTATGTTTTGTTTTGTGGAGCGCCAGGAGTCGCTCCTAGGAGGGGGGCTATGTCACCAAGCCAGCAGAGGGAGCCCTGACCTCTGGGTGATCTGCATCCACTCCCTCTGCGACAACTTCCTGTTCCTGGACTATAAAGACTGCAGCAAGCCACTCACCTGCAGGTTGCATTGTTTCGCCTGTTCTGTTGTTGTTTCCCGAGTTTTCCTTAGTCTTAGTTCTCCTGGTTTTGACCGTGCCTGTCTTTGGATATTCTGATTGTTTGCCGCCTGACCTGACCTCCGCCTGTCTCTGGATTTTGTGATTGCCTCGCCTCCTATATATCTGTTTACCCTGTTTGACGCCTGCCTGCTATGACCATGCCTTCGTTTAATAAAAGCCTGCACATGGATCCGCACGCCTCAGACCGTTCATTCATGACAGTAGGTGTCTGCTCATGTACACTTCTTGTGTGAATAGGGGTTGAGAAACGTGGACCAATTTGATCAGCCCCATCAATCTGTATATGGGCAAACCTCAGTACCCTCTCCCTCTTCCCATACTGTTTTGACCATAAGACACTTCCATGTAAGAATCAGCTTTTGAGTACTTCCTACTCGCTTCTTTTTTTATAATATAACTATAAATTAAATGTCTAACACAAACAAACATATATGAGGACTCATGCAGCTTATAAAACTGCGTATGCAGCAATGCACAGAACTGAAAAAAAGAAAGAAAAGTAAAGACATAAAAAAATTGTTTAAATAGTGAAAAATAATCATCGAGGTATCTACTTTGTATTCTATTTTGTATGATCTGTCTGACATTATTCAACAAATCCTTTAAAGTTGACTGGGGAAGATGGGTATTATCTGCAGGAGAGAGAGAATATTGAGTAACAGCAGGTAGCGCTAGAGTACTGATGTAGTTTGTGATCTGCTGTTAAAAGAAGAAAGAGAAAGCAGGTGTGTTTGTGCTTCACATTCTTGTCCAGTGTGTGCTTAACAGCGATCACAAAACCGTAAGCGTTTTAAAGACTTCTGATTTCTCCAAAATAACATCGTCTCAACTACTGCGAGTAAGTTTGAGTACTTTCATTATTATGCTTATTTAGAAGAACGGATTTCTTAGAATACACAATTTTTAATCTATCCTTTTTAATGTACAACGCGAATCCAAAAGTATTCTGTGATCAAAATGAACCTGTTTCTCCTTTTAAACAGGAGATAAACTTGAGCAAAATGTAATGTACTTTTAATTTAAATAAAGATATGTGTTGATCTAATGAGATTATGACAGCAATTACATGACAGTATATTATATATATTTATTTATTTGGCAACGCAATCATTCAGCACTAGTTATTTTTATAATCTTCATCTTGTATTCCTCTGAACTCTTATGATCTTGATCTCAGAGACACAGGGTCCTGTTCAGGACATGAGGAACATCTGATGATCTTCAGAGACACAAAGATCTCAGAGAAAAGAAGAAAGAGATGAGTCTCTCAAAGAAACCGAGGTAAGAGTCTGCTTTCAGAGAGAGAAAAAAAACTACACTTTTCAACAAGCAGTGTTTCTCTCTATTGTCGTGTCAAAGGATTAGAAAAACAAATGCTATCAATGTTTTTAGATTGTCACTGGTAAAAAAAAAAGTTAAATGTTCACTATGCAGGAATATTTAGTTGATTATGTCTAATTAATAGGGCTGTGTCACGGTGTGGCTTAGCGTGAAAGAGCACTCGAAGAGAATAAATAAACTAAGTTTTAATCCTCTTCAAACGGACAAAAGAGACATGGCTGAAGGTCACACAGAACACATGGCACACGAAAAAACAATAAAAAGTCTAAAGTCCAAAGACGTGACAGGCTGCATGACTCATAAAACGTTTCATATTGCAATATGCAATTGTGATTATAATAAATGGTATTGAGTCAAATTAATGGGTTAAAGGAAAATTCACACACAGATTCATGATAATGCTGAAATGTGTATTTTTTATTATTTTTACAAAATGAAATAACATTTGGATTAATGTAAACTTATTTTCTCAAAACTATAGCTAAATTAAATAAATACACATTTTTACAAAAGTAAGATATTTTAAACATTTTCATACTTATCATATGATATCTCAAAGACGTGAGACGTGTAATTATGTTTTGTTTAGTTCGTATAACAGCTTGTTTCTTGTTTCCTTCAGCTGTTTCTGTACTAATCTGAGTTTTCAATGTCATGCATTCATTATATTTTTCTCTGTTGTTTCAGGTGCTGATATAAATTTGTTGTATAGCCACGTGACATAGCAACCTTTAAACTTTGCAAATCTTGTACCTCTCTCTGCGTAGTGTCGGAAATCTTAAAGGCAATATTGTGCCACATAACAGAGAAAATATTAATCATGTAGTAATAAATGAATTACTAATATAAGTATATTAACTACTAGTAAAATAATAATAAGGTGAGAAATTAGACAGATTTACAGAAGCTCCAGCAGCTCCAGGTTCTGCTGTAAACCATGTTGAGAAGGAGACAGAAGCAGATCTGATCTGATCTGTGAGTTGTGTTGAGTGAGGCAACGTTAATAGATGTTTATTATGCTACAGAATCATTTTTCCTCACAAAGATGTTTCTGTAGATGTTAGGATCAAATTAATCTATATTTTTAAAGCTTGGTTTTATCAGTCCTTTATCAACCCATGTTTTTTTGGAATGCGCTGACCGAGGAAATTGTGTAATTTAGTTGACTCTTTTTAAGACATTTTTAACAGATAAGCAAAATAGATTTTTAGAGTTTAATTATAAAAATGTAACGTCTCCGTTCCCTCCATAATGGAATAAGTGCTCCCTATCTGTCAGTCACTATGAAATTTGGCAAGTGGTTAACTAATCCTGAGCTACTCCCCATCACACGGGTATAAATAGGCCACAGGTGTTGCAGATTTTGCTTGGGAGCCCAGTGCTGCATGGTTGCTGTACTGGCACTTTTGCTAGCGGAAAAAGCTGGAAAAGGAACTGTTTGTGTGGCGGTTTGACACAATCACCGGCGTCCCTGTTTGTTCAGCGATTTCCCTGGGTGTTTCACAAGAATTTCTATCTCAGGTACAAAGGTTTGGCCTCTCCAGCAGCAATGCACTAACCTTTGGTCCCAGCAAATTTGCTCTGAGGCGTTGTAAAGATTATGACATTGCATAGCATTAGCCTGACATGCTGTGGCCTGTCAGCATTTGTAGTGCTGTTGGTTGGGATGGGGTTCAGGTTGTGGCATTTTCCATATGGACCCCGGTCTGTCATCACGACATAACTCGTAGTGACCGACAGACAGGGAATGACTTGGTTACGTATGTAATCCTCATTTCCTCATGGAGGGAATGGACATGTTATGACCTTGGGCTCCTCAGTAAAACCTGACGAGTGGTTACACCTGTTGCCTATTTATACCCATGTGAAGGGGAGTGACCAAATTTTATTGGCGTTTTCTCCTATCAGAGCTAATAAGGGCTCCAAGCAAGACCCCAGTCTGTCGTCACGACATAACGTCTCCGTTCCCTCCATCAGGGAACGAGGGTTAGATATGTAACCAAGACGTTCCCTGTCTGTCAGTCACTAGTCACCTGACACTGTACAGATACTCTGACATACTGTACTCACTTTAGCCTCACATTTTATTCTGTTGTTGTGTTCGTTTACTGATTCTAAGACTTTCAGCTAAATTTCAATGGGATTTTATCAGACATTTGTGTTTTATGGCGTAGAAGATCCTGTGTGCTTAATTTCTCAGTTCTGTCACAGCATGGTTAAAGTTTACTGTGGATGTAATGTTCAAACCCAGATAGTTGTAGTCTGATGTGTGTTATCTGCTTAGTGTTTAATGTAAATGTAATATTCTGACCCAGATTGTCTTCTGCTGTTTTTCTTGGTTAATATAAATTCCTCTTGTGGGTATTATAGGGTGTAAGAAGACTTTTGTTTACTTTTTGTTTAATTTATCAGAACTGAATTTCTGTCTTGCTTTAAAACAACATTAAAAGTAAAATAATAAAGATTGCATTGTTGCTCAACAGAGTTCTGTATTTATTCGTTAAATGTTCACTTTGATTAAAAACAGGTTTGTAATTCGCTCAAACCCATGCACTACTTTGGTGTATTTTATCACATGTTTTGCTACTTCTGAATGAAAGGATATGTGTGAGTGTTGAAGCTGGGCTCAGTGCCACTTTTACTAGAGAAGATATAAATGAGGAAGATGAGAGAAGATGACTGAGACGTAGCTGAATACTCCAGAGACACTATGATAGAAATGAAGCTTGTGTGTTACTTGTAGATGCTGCTGTGACAGAAGAGAGCTTAAACTCTACTTTGATGGAAGTGGACTTTTTATCTTTTCTTTCATTTTTTTTAATACATTGTATTAAAAAACTCTTCTTTGTGTTATCAGTGTAAGATCAAGCTCTCATGTGTCCAGCTCTGTGTCTGTGAAGAGCAACCAGTCAAAAGGTGATCCACCGGGATTCAGTGAGGAGACACCACCAGCTACTGAAAGGTAATTCATTTGGATTGTATTACAACATCCAGGGCTTGACATCAACACCTACCAGCCCAACAAATGCGGGGGGATTTCAGCTGTGGCGGGTAATACAGTCACTCCCACTAACCACTGTGGCGTGTTGAATTTTATAATAAAACTCAAAATTAATGCTTGTCTGAGACAATTAGATTTTTTTGAAGGGCCAAGTAAAAGAAGAGAATCTGATTAAAACTGAACTAACTGCACTGAAATTTAGATGACAATAGTTTTGACTTCTTTGCATGTAAATGGCAAATAATAAGCTTGTCTATGTGAGGGAATCTCATGGAGAAATCTAAACAAATGAACACAGCTGCATGTAGACAAAATTGTATTTAAACATAAGCTTGTTTTTATATGTATAACATATAGCTCAGTTAAGAAACATGATCAAGAGAGGGAAGATCCCTGTGAACCATGATTGCAAACACAAATGAGTAGTGAATATACATTATAGTTCAATATTTGAAATTGAATTTAAAAGCATGTATTGTCAACAGTTTTTGCTGAATTTGGTTAATAAAAATAATTCCAAACAAAGATCACAGCAGAACAGTAAGAGCAGAGGTGTTTCGTTAATGAATGATTAGCATTTTTGAAGTTTGAATCATTTTTGAGTCAATGATTCAGTGGGCCATTCAGGCTCTTTCTTCATTCTTGAGTGAATCAGTCATCTGAATGAATCATCTGAAAGCTTCAATGACTCATTAATTGAACTTGTCACTTGCTGCCACTTACTGGCAAATGTAGATGCTGAATTCATATGACCGGTAACTAGTAACATTTGGTAATATGATTAGTAACATTGAGTGAAATTATTAATAAAATGTAATAATTTATGAAAGATTATGCATGCATTTAATACAATTAGGTAAAATTGCCTTTAAATAGGTCAAATCACTTGGAAATATTTGTATGCAGAAATGAGTCATATAAAATGTAATTTCCCAACAAGAAAATTGTGACCAGTAAAAATTAATAAACACTAGCCACAGTGGCTGGTGAAAGAAAAAGTTTATGCCATGCCCTGACAACACCCAGCTAATGCACAATGTAACACTTACGTAACTTATTAGTGTTTTTGGTAATTTCATGACTTGCCAATAGGCAACGTAACCACGATATCATAGGCAAGAAATTCCATTATCATCCTGTTACCAACTCACAACGTTGTCAGTAAAACCTCTTTAATTATCAAGATAACCAAGATTGTCCCAGATTATATATTAGTAATTTCATGACAATGCAATCAAATGGTATGCACAAAATTTCATTACCATCATTTAAACGTTCATTATATACACTCTCTGATTGTGAGAATGCTGTTTAAGGTGCAATTCAGACACAAGACTGAACGTCCTTTAAAGATAAAATGTGATTTTTTTACTTTTACTTTTATTTTTAATTTTTTTGCACCAAGTCATAATTAAGGTTATATATAACGTGACATACATGCATCCACAACTGACCACGACACACTTAATATTGACATGATTTACTTGTATTTCGTAACTAGTTATAAAAGTGAAATAATGATACGCAGACTGGCTAGACCATCTCGTCTTTTATATCAGCACATTTTTCAAGGCACTTTTACTTCAAGTTCAAGTGTCTGACAGAAGAATTAGCTTTTATAATAATTTAGTCCCACAAACAGACACTAGAGAGACTTAAATCACTGAAAATGCATCTTGTGATCAAACATGAAAGTATTCCTTTTTTGACAGAAATGACCATTTCTGAATTAATATTAATGATCATTAAACCTTTTCAAATGAGATTGAAGAATGTAGTAAAATGTTTTTTCTCTCTCTCTTTTCTTTGTGCTATCAGTGTAAAGTCATATTCTCATGTGTCCAGCTTTGCATCTGTGAAAAGTGACCAGTCAAAAGGTCATCCACCGGAATTCAGTAAAGAAAGTGCATCAAATACTCAAAGGTATTCCATGTGTTTTCTATTATGTAGTACTAGATCAGTTCTCCTCTGGGGTATTTGTGATATAAATTGGCCACAAGGAGGCATACATTCACCATAGAGACATGAATATGTCCTTTTTATCTATTAAATTAGCATTTACAGCATTAAACTGTTTTAAGTAAGACTGAAGAAACCTGTATTACTATTTTTTTGTCATTAGTTTTCTACCTTAAAGGACAGAAAATATAACATTTGTACTTGTGCTTGTTTTATGAAACAGTCCTTTTCTTACTTTTCACAATTTTAACAGTCTTCGATATGAAACATTAACTTCAGACATCCAGATTAACAGGAATCACAAAAAAATCACAGACAACTTCCTAGGAATCTTTCAGGTAGAAAAAAATATTTTCATAAATGTTTGTAACAAACTATTTTTTTATATTTTGAATCACTGATTTTATGATTTGGACCAAATATGGATGTGGATCCTCTTCAGTTTTGTTCTTTTGTCTCAGTTTTTTTGTTTGGATTTCTTTGTAGAATCTTGAGAAGAAAATAATCACATTTCTAAAAAATGAGCTGGAAATGTTCAAGAAAATATTACAGAAAGACAACAAGCAACAATTTGTGGAGGATTTTAATGAGAACAGATGCAGTAACAGAGAAGCAGCTCTTGATCTCACGCTCTACTTCCTGAGAGAGATGAAGCAAGATAGAGCTGCTGATACTCTAGAAGGTAAGAGACAATGTTCGCTGTTTCCAGCGTTGCATCAATCTCTTTTCTCTTCCACAGTCACTGTTATAACTCGGAGGAAGCTGTTCATATGCCTCTCTCATTATGTGTTCATAACCTGCCCTGTCTCTTCCAATGACAGACTTCCTTTAGACTTCCACATTCTGTTCTGTATATAACAAACCCAGACACTAAACAATATGTGTACTTTATTTCTGTGTTCAGATGAGCTGATCTTCATTCATCAGCTAAAGTGTAGCCTAAAGAAGAAGTATAAGTGTGTGTTTGAAGGAATCACAAAGCAAGGAGACTCTACACTTCTGAAGAACATCTACACAGATCTCTATATCACTCAGGGTTTTAGTGAACATGTCAATACTGAACATGAGGTCAGACAGATTGAAGTTGCTTCCAGACGTCATGAAACACAAGAGAAACAGGTTGAGTGCAAAAATTTATTTGAAGCATCTGAACAAGACGAGCAGATCAGAACTGTACTGACAAAAAGGAGTCGCTGGCATCGGAAAATCAGTCTCTGTACAGAAGTTTGTTCTGGATTGGGTAGAAGAAAAAGAAAATCAAGATATCAGCTTCATATTTCCTCTTCCATTCAGAGAGATGAACTTAAAGGAGAAAGAAAAACTAAGTTTGATAGACCTTTTAACTCAGTTTTTCCCAGAGACAAAAGGACTGAAGCTTACGAGAAGAAATCAGTTCAAAGTCCTGTTCATTCTTGATGGATTGGATGAATGCCGACTTCCTCTAAACTTTAAGGATAATGAGATATTGTGTGATGTTTCATCAGCAGCCTCTCTGGATGTTCTCTTAACAAACCTCATCAAGGAAATCTGCTTCCTTCTGCTCTTATCTGGATCACCACCAGACCAGCAGCTGCCAGTAAGATTCCTCCTGAATGTATCGAGCGGCTGACAGAGATACGAGGATTCAATGATGCAGAAGGAGGAGGAGTACTTCGGAAAAGATTCACGGATCAGAATCAGGCCAAAGAAATCATTGATCATGTTAAACAATCAAAGAGTCTCTTTATCATGTGCCACATCCCAGTCTTCTGCTGGATTTCAGCCACAGTTCTCCAGAACATTTTAGAAGAGAAAAGAAAAAATGTGATGAAAATTAATGAGTCTGAAGATGCCTCCAAAACACTACAGGAGTCAAATACTGAAGACACTCCTAAGACTCTGACACAAATGTACACACACTTTCTTAGATTTCAGATCCAGCAGAGCAGAAGAAAGTATGATGGAGAACACACACCAGATGTTTCCTGGGATAAAGATGCCATCTTTTCTCTGGGGAAACTGGCATTTGATCAGCTGGAAAGAAACAATGTGGTCTTCTATGACACAGATCTGGAAGCATGTGGTATTGACGTCTATAAGGCTTCAGTGTACTCAGGCATGTGTACTCAGATCTTTAAGGAGGAAACAGGGATCGTTCTTGGTACCATGTACTGCTTCGTTCATTTGAGCATTCAAGAGTTTATTGCAGCTCTTTATGCTCATCTCTTTCTGGACCTCAACAAAAAAAGTGTGTTTGATCGAGACTCTACACAACAAGAAAACAAAAGTGAAATTGATTTCCTCAAGACTGCAGTGGACAAGGCTCTAGAGAGTGATAATGGACACGAGATCTTTTCTTCGATTCCTCCTTGGTTTGTCACACCCAGTCCAATCAGAGACTCTTACAGGGTCTGTTGACACAGAAAAATAGAAATGACCAGATCAAAAAGGAAATAGTTGAGTACATCAAGCAGAAATTTGAAGCTAATCTGTCTCCAGAGAGATACATCAATCTGTTCTACTGTCTGAATGAATTGAACGACCAAACTCTGGTGAAAGAGATTCAGACCCACCTCAACAAAGGGAGACTCTCATCTGCTGACCTTTCTCCTTCCCAGTGGTCTGCTTTGGTCTTTGTGTTGTTGACATCAGAGGAGGAGCTGGAGGAGTTTGATCTTCAGAAATTCAAGAAATCAGACGAGTGTCTCATTAGATTATCATCAGTCATAAAACCTCCAAAAGAGCTCTGTAAGTCATTTAACATATTTTGTTGTCATTTTAAAATTACATTTATCTACATTGATACATATCATCATATTTAGACACCCCTGATTATATAGTCATTATTAACCATATGCCAATTACAAGTATATATCTCTTTTAGGGTTAAATCATAACACATTTTGTTCAACTTTTTATTATGATGACTAATATTATTATAATTATTTCTATTATTTTCCTTTAAAAATGGCAGCCCTTTATATTCCAATATGCAGTTCAGCTTCTCAAACATCTGCTATAAAGGAGATATACTCTTGCATAACCTCAATGCAAAAGTGATTAACCTGGCTCTCCACCAAGGCACTCATTAAGATAATAGAGCAGCACTTTGAAACAAATTATTTTATGTACGAATTTTGAATCTCTCTCTCTCTCTCTCTCTCTCTCTCAAAAAATAAATAAATAAATAAATAAATATACACACACAGACACATACACATACATACACAGTGGGTAATGGAAAGTAGTCAGACCCCTTAAATTTTTAACTCTTTGATATATTGCAGCCATTTGCTACAATTATTTAAGCAAATTTTTCCTCGTTAGTGTACACATAGCACCCCATATTGACGGAAAACACAGAATTGTTGACGTTATTAAACCCTGAACTATCACATGGTCCTAAGTATTCAGACCCTTTGCTGTGACACTTATATATTTAACTCAGGTGCTGTCCATTTCTTCTAATCATCCTTGACATGGTTCTACACCTTCATTTGAGTTAAGCTGTGTTTGATTATACTGATTGGACTTTATTAGGAAAGCCACACACCTGTCTATATAAGAACTTACAGCTCACAGTGCATTTCAGAGCATATGAGAATCATGAGGTCAAAAGAACTGCTTGAAGAGCTCAGAGACTTAAGGTTCGCAGTGGCCTCCATAATATTTAAATGAAAGATGTTTGGGATGACCAGAACCCTTCTTAGAGCTGGCATTCTGGCCAAACTGAGCTTTTGAGAAGTGCCTTGCTGAAAGAGGTAAAGAAGAACCCAAAGATCTCTGTGGCTGAGCTTCAGAGATGCAGTCAGGAGATGGGAGAAAGTTGTAGAAATTCAACCATGACTGCAGCCCTCCACCAGTCCGGGCTATATGGCAGAGTGGCCTGTCAGAAGCCTCTCCTCAGTGGAAGACACATGAAAGCCAGCATGGAGTTTGCTAAGATGGTGAGAAATAAGATTCTCTGGTCTGATGAGACGAAGATAGAACTATTGGCCTTAATTCTAAGTGGTATGTGTGGCAAAACCAGGCACTGCTCATCACCTGTCCAATACAGTCCCAAAAGTGAAGCATGGTGGTGGGGGAGCATCAGGTGGTGGCAGAAAGAACTAGAGAGGATCTGCAAGGAGGAATGGCAGAGGATCCCCAAATCCATTTCCCAAAAAGACTCATGGCTGTATTAGATCAAAAGGGTGCTTATAATTAATACTGAGTTTATACTTGGTTTGAATACTTAGGACCATGTGATATTTCAGTTTTTCATTTTTAATAAATATGCAAAAATGTCAACAATTCAGTTTTTTTCTGTCAATATGGGGTGCTCTGTGTACAATAAGGAAAACAACTGAAAAAAATAAAGCCAATGACTGCAATATAACAGAGTGAAACATTTAAGGAGGTCTGAGTACTTTCTGTACCCACTGTATGTACTGTATAATGGTGTTTATTAAACTGTTATAAATTATATTAATGGTTTTATGATTTGGTTGTATTTGTTCAATTTATGGCACAATAAGTAACTGTGCATCAATTTGTGCTGAAAATCTTTTCTAAAATACATTTTTAGTGAGACTATCTTAACATCTTTTCAATGAACAAATCACCAAAATCTGTTATTTATCGAGGGGTGTCTAAACTTTTGCATAAGATTGTGTGTGTCACAAACACACCCGCCAGATCACCGTCTCCCACGCCAATCACCCGCTCATCATCCCCGGAATTCTAGTCACCTGTTCACCACACCTGTCAGTAATCACTTCAACCCCATATATACACCAAAGCCCAGTCGTTCATCGGCTGGGTTTGAGGTCACCTCCACAAGCTTCTGCCTGCGCTATCTCTAGCGATCTCCTGAGGATTACCCTTCGAATACAGACTTCCTGCACTTGAGTATTCGCATTGTGTGTTATACTTTTGTTATACTTTTGTTTTGATTATGCTTATGTTTGCTCGGCGTTACGCCACTCCTGAGTTTAATTAAATCTATTCAAGTGTTCTCCTGTCTGCCTGCCTCGTCTCTCCTCGAATCGTGACAGAATCCCAGCCCCATAAAGACGAAATGGAGGAAAGTACTGATGCGGAAACCACCAGCTCGCCGGATCCACTGCACGAGCTCGCCGCGGCTATCCACGCGGTTATTTCCCGACCCACTGCAGCTCCCGCATGTCCCATCGCTCGACCATCACCATACTCCGGTGAGAGAGAAACCTGTAACGGCTTCGTGCTCCAATGTTCCCTGTATTTGGAGTTACAGGCTCACCAATTCGCCTCCGAAGCGGCTAAAGTGACTTTCATAATCGCACTATTGCAAGGACGAGCGCTGCAGTGGGCGGAGGCTCTCTATTCCGCCCGAAACCCAGTTTGGTATTTGGACCCATTACTACACTACTGTCTGTACATGATGAACTGTTTAACCTCCGGCAGGCAGACGCGAGTATTCATGATTACGCCATCCGATTCCGAACTCTGGCGGTGGCTAGTGGCTGGAATGAGCCGGCGCTACTTTCCGTATTCCGCCGGGGGTTACAGCCGACGCTTCGCCAACAAATGGCGATTTTCGACGATACAATGGGACTAGAAACCTTCATCAACAAGACGATCAGTATTTCCCAACATCTCAATGCCTGTACTACGTCCCGTCCACCGCCAGAGCTGCCTCCCTCACCATCACAGAATCCATCCGACGAACCCATGATCACGGACACCTATCATCTCACTCCCTCCGCCGACTTGCTGCTAACCTATGCCTGTATTGTGGACAACCGAATCACCGCCTCAACACCTGTCCTGTCCGACCCCCGCGCCCGGCGGTGAGTACGATTCGTTTCACTCCCCAAGTAGCCAATCTACCGCATATATCTGGTCAGTTAATCCATGCAAACCGATTGTTCCCAGTATACATCCTCGTGGACTCCGGCGCTGCCGAAACTTTATATCCTCTAAGACCCTCCGCGGATACCAGATTCCTCTCACGCCAATGACACCACCTACCGCATCAGCACCATCCAGGGAACCCCGCTGGGCCGGGGCCACGTACACCGCACCACACCACCGCTCACCCTCCAGATCGGTCTGCTTCATTTGGAGGAACTCCAACTCCTCGTCCTGGAGAACGCTGTGGTGGATATCGTGCTCGGGAGACCCTGGTTGGAACAACACCAGCCTGACATCCGATGGAGATCCGGTGAAATCCTGAAATGGAGTACTTCCTGTTTTCAACACTGTTTGAAAGATCTACCCCTGCCTGTTTCTAATCCTCCTTCCATGCCCGTGAGGATCCACTTCCGTGGAAAGCCCGGAGCCCGAGCACGATACCCCAATCCCCGAACCCTACCAGGATTTCCAGGATGTGTTCAGCAAGTCGGCGGCCACTCACCTTCCTCCACACCGGCCATGGGATTGCGCCATCGACCTACTGCCAGGTGCCAAGATTCCCAAAGGCCACATATACCCCTTATCGGTCCCGGAGAGGGCGGCGATGGAGGAGTACGTGGAGGAGGCCCTCAAGCAAGGTTTCATCCGCCCATCTACCTCGCCAGCCGCATCCAGCTTCTTCTTCGTGGCGAAGAAAGACGGTGGTCTCCGACCCTGCATTGACTACCGAGCCCTCAATTCCCAAACCGTAAAATTCGCCTATCCACTTCCTCTCATCCCTGCCGCTTTGGAGAACCTTCGTGGAGCCACCGTCTTCACAAAACTCGACCTCAAGCGCGCCTACAACCTCATTCGTATCCACAGGGGTGACGAGTGGAAAACAGCATTCATCACTCCCTCTGGACACTATGAGTACCTTGTCATGCCGTATGGCCTCGCTAACAGTCCCTCTGTATTCCAGGATTTGATGAATGAGATCTTCCGAGACATGCTCAACCGATTCCTCATCATCTACATTGACGATATCCTCATTTACTCCCCAATCTGCCAACACACCGCCTTCACGCACGCCAGGTTCTAGCGCGCCTGAGATATCACCATCTATACCTCAAACTGGAGAAATGCCACTTCCACCAAACCTCCGTTCACTTCCTGGGCTACATCGTCACCCCTGTGGGCTTCAAATGGATTCCCAGAAGATCCGTGCAGTGCAGGAGTGGCGAAACCTACTACCATCAAGGAAGTACAACGCTTTTAGGATTCGCTAATTTCTACCGCCGATTCATACCTGCCTATAGTAACCTGTCTGCTCCCTTAACCTCTCTCACCCGTTCCTCCAACAGACCCTTCACCTGGACCCCGAGGCTCAACAAGCATTCCAAACCCTGAAAGCCGCTTTCTGCACTGCCCTGTACTCCATCACCCAGACCCCAACAAGCGCCGTGGTCGAGGTGGATGCGGCTACCCTGGGAGTCGGTGGCGTCCTCTCCCAGTGGCATGGCGAGCCCCCGTACTCCGCCCTTGTGCGCTTTTTCTCCGCAAACTGTCCTCGGCGGAGCAGAACTACGATGTGGGCAACAGGAACTCCTCGCCATCAAACTCGCCCTGGAGGAATGGCGGCACTGGCTGGAAGGATCCCAGTTCCCTTCGAGGTTATCACAGATCACAAGAACTTACAGTACCTCAAGAAAGCTAAACGCCTGAACCCCGACAATCCCGTTGGTCCCTGTTCTTCACCCGATTTAATTTCACCATCTCCTACCGGCCTGGCTCCAAGAACGGCAAAGCCGACGCACTCTCCCGTATCCAACAGCCTGACCAGGTACCCGACTCACCCGAACCCATTCTTCCTCCTCATGTCTTTACAGCTCCTGTAGTGTGGGAACTGGAGGACCAGATCCGTGCCGCCAGCTGCGAGGAGCCCACTCCGCCGGGAGGTCCGGAGGGCCGCCAATATGTTCCATCTCGCCCACGCACGCCTCCTGGACTCGCACACACCTCTCCGGGAACCGGGCATCCTGGCAGGTACCGAACCCTCTCCATTCTCTCCCAAAGGTTCTGGTGGCCACGGATGGCCCAAGACGTCACTCGGTATGTTCGCTCCTGCCCAGTCTGTGCTATGACCACCACACCTCGTCGACTCCCGGAGGGCAAGCTCCAACCTCTCCCCATACCTGAGCGGCCCTGGTCCCACATCGGCATTGACTTCGCCACCGACCTGCCTCCCTCTGACGGTCATACCGCTGTTCTGATAATAGTAGACCGTTTTTCTAAGATGTGCAAATTTGTACCTTTACCTGGTATTCCCACAGCTCTGGACACCGCTCTGGCCCTCTTCAACCATGTCTTCCGAAACTTCGGACTACCCGAAGACATTGTGTCGGACCGAGGCCCTCAATTCACATCACGGGTATGGCGAGAGTTCTTCCGTCTACTGGGGGTGACGGTCAGCCTCACCTCCGGGTACCATCCCCAGGCCAACGGCCAGACGGAACGCAAAGTCCAGGAGCTTGCCCGCTACCTACGTGCTAACTGCCACCAGAACCAGAACAGCTGGAACCAGTACCTTCCCTGGGCCGAATATGCCCAGAACTCGCTCCGCCAGACCACCACCGGGCTCACCCCATTTCAATGCGTGCTGGGCTACCAACCTCCTCTGTTCCCCTGGTCAGGTGAGCCCTCTTCGGTTCCAGCGGTGGACTACTGGTTCCGGGAGAGCGAGAGGGTATGGGACTCAGCCCATGTCCAACTCCAACAGGCAGTGCGACGCCATCAACAACAAGCGGATGTCCGACGGTCCCCTACACCCATCTACCAGCCGGGAGAATTGGTCTGGCTCTCCACCGGGACATCCGCCGCCTGCCCTGTAGGAAGCTGAGTCCCCGGTACATCGGTCCTTTTCCGTGGTCCGCAAATCACTCCTGTCACCTACCGGCTCCAACTCCCCGTCAATATCGCATCTCACCTTCCTTCCATGTGTCACTACTAAAGAAATACACTAATCCTGTTCTTCCTCCCTCCACAGACCCGAACTACCCCCGCCTCCCGAGATCGAGCCCACCGAGAACGTCTACAGGGTACAAGAAATCCTTGGCTCTCGGCGACGGGGCGGCCGCCTCCAATACCTAGTTGACTGGGAGGGTTTCGGCCCAGAGGAGCGGTCATGGGTTAACCGCAATGACATCTTGGACCCGACGCTCCTCCAAGACTTCCACCAGGCCCACCCGGAATGCCCAGCTCCACGTCCCCGTGGCCGTCCCCGTCGCCGTTCGCGAGCGCCAGGAGGCGCCCGTGGAGGGGGGGGTAGTGTCACAAACACACCCGCCAGATCACCGTCTCCCACGCCAATCACCCGCTCATCATCCCCGGAATTCTAGTCACCTGTTCACCACACCTGTCAGTAATCACTTCAACCCCATATATACACCAAAGCCCAGTCGTTCATCGGCTGGGATTGAGGTCACCTCCACAAGCTTCTGCCTGCGCTATCTCTAGCGATCTCCTGAGGATTACCCCTTTCGAATACGGACTTCCTGCACTTGAGTATTCGCATTGTGTTTTACTTTTGTTTTGAGCTTATGTTTGCTCGGCGTTACGCCACTCATGAGTTTAATTAAATCTATTCAAGTATTCTCCTGTTTGCCTGCCTCGTCTCTCCTCGAATCGTGACAGTGTGTGTAATATATATATATATATATATATATATATATATATATTATTTATATATATATATATATATATATATATATATATATATATATATTATTTATATATATATATATATATATATATATATATATATATATAAAATGCAGTATACTTATGTTTAATAATTGGTGTCATTTAAATTTTTATATTTAAAAAAATATATTACATGTATCTAACTCTGTGATTTATTTGTCTTGTAGGCTAAGTGATTGTGGTTTAACAGACAAAAGCTGTTCAGCTCTGGCTTCAGTTCTTGAATCAGATTCCAGTCTGAAAGAGCTGAACATGAACAATAATAATCTGCAGGATTCAGGAGTGAAGCTGCTCTGCACTGGACTGAAGAATGCTAATTGTAAATTAGAGATACTGAGGTAAGTTTTGTAACAATCTCTAGGTTTAATTAGAACTCACATACATCTTTTAACATGGACCTAGATAATGTGCCAAATAATTAAGGACAGAACTGCTTCAGCTTAGTGTATTTGATAGGCTTTAATCCTCTAAGAAGAAAATTGCGACAAGACCTCATACTTGTTAAAATAGACTTCAGTTCCTATGGTGAATGTGGTGCAATATTTTATTTGTACTCCCAAATACTAAATGGCAGACATATAGTACTTTGATTCTAGATGATCACCATGATCCTATGCAAAGTGTTTGAGAAAACATGAGAATTATATCTGTATGCAGCACTAGCTCTATTGATCCAGCCAGAGCGGCTCTGGTGGGACAGGCCTCGGAATAAATATCTATTATTTCATAAATATTACTGATGAACTGATCAAAATGTAAGATACTGTTCATGTGTGTTTTACTACTAGTGTATGAATGTAGTCATAAATGCACTTTTATAATGTTTTATTGTTGGTTTTTCTTTTCTAATCTTTTGGAATGAAGATTAAAAATAGCATGCCAATAAGTTCAAACATCCATTATATATATATATATATATATATATATATATATATATATATATATATATATATATATATATAGCTATTATTTTCCTTATATAATATTTATTATTTTGTACTTATTACTAATTAACTAATCATAAAGTATACTACTGTTCATATGGGTTTTACCATTTATTTAAAATAATAAATTAGCACTTTCTTCTGTTTTATTGTCTGTTTTCTATTGTCTGCTAATTTGGAATAAGGATAAAACATTCTAAACTTCAATTCAAATATCTTGAATATTATGATAAATGTACTTGTTTTATACTTGCATCATTTGGATGAAAAACTCCAGAACACTTTAGAATATACAGAATGCACTTTGGAGAAACTCAGGTCAATGTAGTGAACTATTGTTTGGTTTTAATGGCAACGTTCTCTTATGATCAAAATGAAAATATTACTGTAATAATCTTAAAAAAAAAAGTCATGCTCCTTTCAGATGGTGACTTTTTCCTTTCTTCTTTAACTAGAAGGAGAAAGCTATTAAACCTTTTTTGTAGTAATATTAATTATATAACCTGAATATAATAAAAAACTTTTTCTGTAGACTCTCAGACTGCAGTATCAGTGAAGAAGGTTATAAAGCTCTGTCTTCAGCCCTGAGATCAAACCCTTCACACCTGATAGAGCTGGATCTCATAGGAAATGATCCTGGATCATCAGGAGTGAAGGAGCTCAGTGATTTACTTCAGGATCCTAACTGTCAACTAAACACACTGAGGTGAGTTGTATATATAAATATTATATTATAATATTTAGGGTGCAGCTGCTGTTGTTTTGATGATAAATGTCAACACAGTTTTGTTAAAAGTTATAGGTTACTCAGAAATTTTGTGTGGGATTCAGTAGTTTGGGGCAATAATTAACATTTATGATTGTGGATATTTCTCATGAAAGAATATTCAGTGTGGCTAATTATTTTGATTGTGTAAATGTTACTGAATGCACTGCACATTAATTTCCATCAAGATCAGATTCACAACACTGTAGTTCCACTACAGCAGATCTATATCATGTCTGAAGCTTCTTCTCATAATGAGCAGAATTACTGCTGTATCAACACAGACATCAGTTAAATGCAACTATCCAGAGATGGTCTGAACTCAGATCATATTCTCTGTTAGTGGATCAGTAATCAAGTGTTTGGTGAATTCTGCTTCATAATTATAGAAAGAGCCAGCATTAAAAAAACTCAACTAAATATATCAACAAGCTAGTTATTGCTTTTTTTATCTCCTGCATAAAAACAAGAAAGATCTTGAGAATTTTAAGAATCGTGATCTAGTGAGCTTTTACATTTACATTTACATTTACATTTAGTCATTTTACAGACGCTTTTATCCAAAGCGACTTACAATTGAGAGTACAACAGCGATTCATTTTTGAGAGACAAACAGACAGAGTAAGTGCTTATATCACCCAGTCACAGGGAGTGTTCAAATTAGTACATGCCAGAAGGGAAGGAATAAACAAGGGGATGAGAAGAGAGACAGAGACAGTGAGAGTATTTTTTTTTTTTTTTTTTTTTTTTTTTTTTTTTTTTTATGATGAGGTCAGGTATTGCTGAAAGATGTGAGTTTTCAGCAGTTTCTTAAAGATTGACAGAGATCCAGTATTCCGGATATGTACGGGAAGATCGTTCCACCAGCCAGGAACAGAGAACGAGAAAGTTCTGGAGAGTGGTACCACGAGGCGTCGCCGCTAGCAGATCTCAGACTTCTAGAGGTGTGTAGATCTGTAATAGTGAGTGGAAGTAGACCGGTGCCGAGTCTGTGGTTGTTCTATATGCAAGCATCAGTGCCTTGAACTTGATGCGAGCTGCAATCGGTAGCCAATGTAAGGAGATAAAGAGAGGTGTAACATGGGTTTTCTTGGGCTCATTGAATACCAGCCGTGCCGCTGCATTCTGAATCATTTGTAGAGGTTTAGCCAGAAGAGCATTGCAGTAGTCCAGTCTAGAAATGACAAGGGCCTGGACAAGTAGCTGTGCAGCTTGCTCTGTTAGAAAGGGCCTGATCTTTCTGATGTTGTGTAGTGCAAACCTGCAGGATCGAGCAGTCTTTGCAATGTGATCTTTGAAGGTTAGTTGGTCATCGAGGATTACACCAAGATTTCTGACTGAGGTTGATGGGGTAATTGACGAAGAACCTAGCTGGATGGTGAAGTCATGCTGTGTAGTTGGAGTGGCAGGGAATACAAGCAGCTCAGTCTTTGTCAGGTTGAGCTGTAGATGGTACTCTTGCATCCATGTCGAGATGTCTGCCAGGCAACCCGAGATCCGAGTAGCTACCGTTGGATCGTCTGGATGAAAGAGAGGTAGAGCTGTGTGTCATCGGCGTAGCAGTGGTAGGAGAAGCCGTGAGCCTGTATGATGGGGCCTAGTGATGTAGTGTAAATGGAGAAGAGGAGGGGGACCAAGAACCGATCCCTGAGGAACCCCAGTGACCAGTTGATGTGCTGTGGATACATCTCCTCCCCAGGCCACCCTAAAAACCTACCAGTGAGATAGGATTCGAACCAAGCTTTTACCTGAGTTTCTTTTAATATTTGTTTGCCTTTTGTCTGTCTTTAAAAAAATTACAAAATAAATACATACATAAATACATTTATTTATTTAAGTGTTCAAGCTTTAAAAAGTTGTACTAGGTCTGTTTGTTTTGGGCAGTGTATGATAATCTTTAAATGTTTTGTGAAGCACAGCACACTAAACTGAATCCTGCTTCATTTTGTTTTCTGCAGGTTTTGGGTCCTGCTGCAGATGAAGGCTGTCAGTATGTGACTGGAATTGTGGGTAAAAACCCGTTACTCCTGAAAGAGCTGAATCTGAGTGGACATAAACTAGAGACACACGAGTGAATCAGATCTCTGCTCTACTGCAGAATAAACACTGTCAGATCAACACACTGAAGTGAGTATCTTACAACATTTCACATGTGTTGGAAACTTTTTTGCTTCTTTTTAAGAAGAGACCAGAAGACTATTGGTAAAGCAGTTTTTTTTATTTCGTTGCTGTAGTCATGTGCAAGAAGTCTTGAAGTAATCTTTAAGAAAATCGTCAAGCAATGTCCAAGAAAAAAATCTAACTAAAACTTAGCACAGAGAAGTTTATATGTTTTAAGGAAGGAGTACATAGAGGTGGAGACCACTGAAACAAAAGTATGCAAATACAGAACAGGACCTTAGCCCAGAACAGATGTTCAGTAACTGAATGACAAAAGATTACTGTCTCAGGGTTTGGACTTCCTGCGCTTATATTGTAAATTACAATATACTTTCAGACTGGAAGCTGTGTGTAACTTTTTTATAAATTTGTAATACAACACATTTCACATGACTAGTTATGTTACAGCAGTCTATTGTAATTCTCATTTGAGTCCAACTCCACGCTATAAAGCTTTATCCAGCTGTTTTATCAAGAAAATTTGAATCACTAAAACTCTGATAAATATGCAGTATATTTATGGTTTATGTAATGTATACCAATTAATTTTGCATTTTTGTATTTAATAACTATATTGCACGTATTTAACTCTGTGATTTGATTTATTTCTCCTGTAGGCTAAATGATTGTGGTTTAACAGACAAAAGCTGTTCAGTTCTGGCTTCAGTTCTTGGATCAGATTTCAGTCTGAAAGAGCTGAACATGAACAATAATAATCTGCAGGATTCAGGAGTGAAGCTGCTCTGCACTGGACTGAAGAATATTAATTGTACATTAGAGATACTGAGGTAAGTTCTGTGATAATCCCTAGTACTGTTTCAGCTCAGTGAAATTTATAGTCTTTAGTTCTATGAACTCTACATTTCAGTTCCTACCACAGAATTTCAATATAGTTTCAGAGTGGTCTTTTGTTAGGGGCATTTCTAAACTGTCATTTTCTTGTTTTTCAACCACTTTGAGTTTTTTTTGTTGTTGTTGTGGATCATTTAAATGAAAGACTTTCAGACCTGTTGAGGTTTAATATAATCATGCACTGCATTTTTAATTATTAAATGATTATCTCTGTGATGCGCCTCTTAATATTAGCAATATGTATACATAAAAAGCAATCTGGGTTTAGACCTTATCGGCAGAACAGTCAGTTTCTATAAGACCACATTCAAGATATTCAAAAGCCACTGCTATAATTGCCCTTTTTGCATATTATTCAAATACAGTACAATACTTACACATATTTGTTTGTAAACACATTTAAAAACAGCCAAAGCTGACCAAAGTGCTGTAAAGAGTAGAATAAAAAGTCAGAAATAAGACAAAAACAATACTCAAATTTAAAACACAACAGTATGAAAAAAACAATGTAATGAAAACTGAGTTAATGCACTGTGAATCAACATCACCTACCAGTGAATAGCTCTATTAACTAACATTGTCAAATATTAATAAATACTGTAATTAATGTATTGTTCAAGCTTATTGTAAAGTGTTTCCATACTGTGTATTTGTGTCACGGTAGTGGATTTACAGAGAGAGCACTTAACGAGGAAAAATCTTTAAAAAACTTAAACAGTTGTAATCTTCTATGAACAAAATAAACAGGATATTTACAAGCTGGTGGGCAGGAGAAAAAAAAACACATACATTAAAGATGAAAACTGATGATAAAAACAGAATCAAAGTGGAACTTAAATACACACATGAAGTGACTAAACTAACAAGACACAGCTGATGACAAATTAGACAATTAATAAAGTAGGTCACACATGGCACAGGACAAAACAACAACAAAAGAGTCCATGTGTGACAATTTGTAATTTCTTCCTCTCATGTTGATCATTTTAGGTTGTGTGATTGTGGTTTATCAGAGGAAAGCTGTTCAGCTCTTGCTACAGTCCTGAGATCAAATTGCAGTCTGAAAGAGCTTGACATGAGCAACAATAATCTGCAGGATTCAGGAGTCAAGAAACTCCAGAACGCTTTAGAAAATACAGAATGCACATTGGAGAACCTCAGGTGAATATAATGAACTATTGTAATGGTTTTAATTTGATCAAAATGAAAATATTATTGTAATAATCTTTAAATAAAGTCTTGCTCCTGTCAGATGGTGAATTATTTTTCATTCTTTCTAAGTTGTAGCGATTAAATGAATCGTACAGTATTTTTGTTATTATTTTTATTATTATTATTATTATTATTATTTGTGTGTGTGTGACCAATAAGAAACGTACACGTTATACAAAGCGGACCTAACAGATAAAAGGGGGGCACACAAACGTGTGGGGGTGTGTGTGTGTGTGTGCGTCGGGGGTCAAAGTGCAACTGTCATGGCGGAGGCGACTCATGAGTCGCGAGTGATTCCGATTATTGGTGTTGTACATTTTGATTCTTCAATGCAATGACTGGGGAGACCGGCGATCCTATGTGAATGCTGCGGGAGTTTTGCTGGTGCGATCGTCGAATCTGTGCTTTAGCAGTCCCGCCTGAGGTGTTGTTCATCGGATCGGAGTGTTTGGCGTCTGTGCTTCGGATTGTTCCACAGTCGGAGGATTGGAGGATATCGCTTGTGTTGTGGACGCTGTCGTTGGATCGTCGTCGAGTCTGTGCTTGGGAGTTCCCGCCTGGGGTGCTGTTCATTGGATCTGAGTGTTTGGCGTCTGTGCTTCGAATTGCTCGTAAGATGTCGTAAGAGTGAGCTGATTCCAAATGGATTGAGGTACTCTGCGTTCACTTATATTATTATTAACACGCTTTATCTGAACTTTAATCATATGCGAGCTGAGGCGGAGCCTAGGAGAGCGCACATTGAACATTGGGCACTACTTTACAAACTCGAACAGATAGTATTTGCCCCGACGACACATTGTAACAAACAAATTCACACACAAACACATAAACGCACATTTTATTCATAATTGTTACATTCATAGGTCATAAATGTTGATGGTAAATTTGTGAGTTCTGGGAAATTAAGTCCCTGGGAATTAAAAAGCCTTGTTTTTTTCCCTTTTCTCTTTTCCTCTTTTCTTTTCTTTCTTCTTATGAACTCTGTATAGCCTACTTAAAAGAACTTGAGTGATGTGATCATTTGTCTTGTTTTGGGGAAAATCTGCAATTATACATTTTCACTGAATTTATACGTATATATGTATCTTTTTTCCTCGTGCTTGTTCATGGGTGTGGATTATGTGAGTGTAAACAGTGTGTAACTGGTGGTCAGCTCATTCTGAACTAAACTATTTTGTTGGTGGATTTAATCTGCCTGGCGCCCGAACTAACTTTTCATATTGTGTTTTGTGAATAAAATACGCCACCGTTACATAAGTGGCGCCCGAACAGGGACCAAACGGACTTGAAAGGACTGAATTCGAACTAGAATTGAACTCATGAGTTTTCCTGAACATTAACTTTGAACTTTTACTTGAATTGAACTTTCGTGTGCCTTTGAATTGTTTACTGAAGTGTGAGTACACTAATGAGAAATTGAATTTGCCATTGTTGACCTTTGTGAAATATTGAAGTGTGCTCCCTGTTTAATATGATCACATTTCCTTCAGTGTTTTGGGAAGCAGACTAAAACTAAATAGGACTGTGGTTGTACTGAATAATTAAGTATTTTACACATTGCTTTGCAGGATGTTGCACTGAAATGTAAGAATTATTGTGGGTTACATTTTTGCAGTTAAACGGCAAATTTAATGTATATACAAATACTGACACAAACAATACCCACATCAAAGTGCTTGTGTAGTTATGGCGAGCAACCTTCTTCACCCTCAACTTTTGTTGATATGGACGTTCCAGATGTGTCCACTCCAAATTGGACACTTGCGCAGCATCAGTCACCTCACGTTTCTGCATTCAATGAGTTAGCCATTCAATCAGATCATCCTGTTCAATCTCGAAGCCATGTTCATTTGAAGTATCCTTCAGTAGGTGTCAGGACTCCAGTTCAAACTCATTCACATGAACAAACAGGAGCTGAACCCATGCAGCTATGCTCGTCTGCACTTGGAGTGTCACCTGTTGTGTCACCAACATTGTCTCCATCTTCTGGGGTGCAGTATGATCTACCCATAACCCTGCCAACACCTGGAAGAGGAATTGGTCAACTCAGTACTCAAGCACAAGGTAACTGGGATCAAATGCATGATTTCATGATCAAACAAGGAAAAGCCATAAGTGAACTCACTAAAGAATTGAAATTCATTCAATCCACTTCTGAGAGTCGGTTCAATAAGATGGATGAAAAGGTTGAAGAGGTTAAGCAACAACTTCTCTTGATTTACATTTCTCTGTAAAGAAACCACAAGCTGAAACTGAGTCTGATCAGATGATTAAAGCTATGAAATGTATGATGTCTAAGGAACTCCAGGAAATGGAAAACACTTTGGTTTCAGAGGTGCGTTTTATGGTACAACAGCTCCAATCTGAAATTCAACAGGATGTGAAAGGAATTCAGCAGCAATTACAGCATGAATGTGGTCAATTACTGCATGAAACTCACCAATTGTCTTCAGTTACTGATGGATTGTCCACGAATATGAAAGAACTACAATCAAAAATGGAGGAAAACTTTCATTGTCAAGAAAAAAGAATGGATGATTTAAGCATGAGGACGTACTACTCCTGTTAATCCTTCTCTTTGCCTCCATCTTCTTTAAATTCTCCAGTCGTTGCTGCTCCCATGGTTAAAAATGATCATATCAAAATAAGCTTCCCTACGTATGGAAAACCATCTGATGATCCAGATCCATTGCTTTATATAACACGTTGTGAAGACTTTCTTGCTTTACATCCTTTAGTGGATACAGACATTTTAGCCACGTTCAGAACCGTGTTATCTGGAACTGCTCGGGATTGGTGGGAAGTTGTAAGGACATCTGTCACCACATGGAGTGAGTTCCAATCTGTTTTTCTTGCTGCTTTTTTGGCTGAGGATTATGAAGACGAGTTAGCTGAACGTGTTCGTCACAGGATCCAAGGAGAGAAGGAGTCAATTAGGGATTTCGCCTTTACTTATAGAGCCCTCTGTAAAAGATGGAAACCAAGTTTAACTGAGGTAGACATTGTTAAGATGATTCTTAAAAACATAAAACCATATCTGGCCAGTCATCTTCGTAGCCATGTCACTACTGTAGAAGAGCTAGTTCGTCTGGGTCACCAACTGGAGAGAGATCATGAACAACAGAAACAGTGTGATGAGAAAATTGCTGTGAAGCCCAATATAATGCCATCTAAAGGAGTTGCTGCTTCCCAGGCCACTGTGCAATGTTGGCGGTGTAAAGGATTTCATGCACCTGGTGTTTGTCCTTACTTCACTTCTCCTCAACTTACCCAGACTTCAGGTCACCAACTACAGAGTAACAAACGAAACTTTCACCCTTCTAAACAGCCTGGTCAACCTTCAAACAATTCCATTACTTCTACATCCACAAAGAACTCTCGAGCAGGTCCAGATAAGTCTGATTCCACCTTTCCAGTTCCAAGGACGGGTGCTAGCCCTGGAAATCCTGTTAGTGTACCTCAACAGTTAATTGTCCCGGTTACCATTGGTTCATGGACAGGAAAAGCCATTGTTGATACTGGCGCAAGCTATACACTTGTTCATGAAACTCTCTGGAAAACCCTTGCTTTGTCAGGCAGTGATCTCCAACCTTGGACATTTGGACCTCTATATTTGGCCAATGGAGAAGCAGAAGTTCCTCTGGGATGGGTGAACATCTCCATTCGTCTCCATGATCAAGAGTTCACCATACCAGTTGCTGTTTTAGCGCCCAAAGCTTTGGCTTACGCAGTCGTACTGGGTTTGGATTTTATTTTTTTCAGTGGGTTACTGATAAATGTTACTGACAAGAGTTACACCTTTAAATCTGCTCCAGATGTGAATTATTTATTTCAACTAGGCAGTGCAAGTGTGCCGGAAACTGGACTTGGGAAAGGAAGGCACCAAGTGAATTCTAGTCGTACTATCTCTCTTTTGAGTTCAATTCCTCCTCCCCAACCTACAGTTATGTTCAGCGTGGATGACCAGGATATACGGAACTTCGTTGACAATGCTGTAGAGGAAGCTCATTTATCCGCTGAGGGTAAAGGTCAGTTACGTTATATTCTTGAGACTAATTCACAGGTATGTACACTCAGTTTGGGTCGTACTGATGTTCTTCAACATCGTATTTACCTCACCCAACAAGTACCAATAAAACAGCGACCATATCGCATGTCTCCTACCAAACAACATGTTGTGGAAAAACAGCTGCAAGAAATGTTGGATGCAGGCATAGTATCACCTTCACATTCAGGCTGGGCATCACCTGTCGTATTAGTACCTAAAAAGGATGGGAGTCTTCGTTTTTGTGTTGATTACCGTAAGGTAAATGCAGTTACAGAAAGTGATGCCTACCCACTACCAAATATGGCAGGAATTTTGGAGTCTCTTTCTGGTGCTACGATTTTTCTTCTATTGACTTAAATAGTGGATACTGGCAGGTGACTATGGACCCTTTAAGTACAGCAGTAACTGCATTCATCACACCTTTGGATTATTCCATTTTAATGTTATGCCGTTTGGTTTGAAAAATGCTCCAGCTTCTTTCCAAAGGTTGATGGAAATCGTTTTGGGTGAATTACGTGGCCACAATTGCTTTGTCTATATAGATGATCATCTATTCTCCCACTGTTGAACAGCACTTATTTGACATTCAGAGTGTTCTCAACAAGTTGAAAAAAGCCGGTCTGACAATCAACCTTAAGAAAAGCAAATTCTGCTTGCAGGAATTGACATTCCTGGGTCATGTCGTGAACATTCAAGGCATCTCTGCTGATCCTAGCAAAGTTGAAGCCATTCGATCCTATTTCCAGTCCCAAGAAACCTCAAAGAAGTCCAAAGGTTTCTTGGTTTAACGGTTGGTACCATCGTTTTGTTCCTCATTTTACCCAGATTGCTGAACCACTTAATTCTCTGAAAAAGAAGTGCAAGGAATTCCAATGGACCCCACAGTGCCAACAAGCCTTTGAACAACTTAAGAATTGCTTGATCACTCCCCCCATTCTGGGACACCCAAATTTACAACACCCTTTCATTGTCTACACTGACGCGAGTGAAACCGGATTGGGTGCAGTGCTGACACAGAAGGATTATGGGAAAAGAGGTGGTTATAGCTTATGCTAGCAGAGCTTTAAACCATGCGGAAGAAAATTATTCTGTGACTGAGAAGGAGTGTTTGGCAGTTGTTTGGGCCCTTGAGAAGTGGCAGCATTATCTCGAACACAAGCTGTTTACTGTTGTGACTGACCATTCCGCACTACAGTGGGTAATGGACTCCACCAAGACTTCCAGTCGGCTGATCAGATGGGCTCTACGCTTACAGAGATTTGATTTTATTGTTGAATACAGGAAAGGTAAACTTAATGTGGCACCTGATGCACTCTCTCGAATTCACAGTGTTAACTGCAACCTGTACACTAGTCAAAAAGAGCCAGATGAATTTCCAATCTCTATGGAGAAGATCTGGGAAGAACAACATCAAGACGTGGTCATCATGAAAATATTCCAGGATATGGCGAAAGGTGATGTCAATCTGAAAGAGCAGTATGAGGTACTGGAAGACAAACTTTATCGTAAAGTTTATCTGGATGATAAGTTGCATTTTCGAATATGCATTCCTAGTAACCTCATTCACCAGATTCTTCAGTACTATCATGCCAGCCCCTTGAGTGGTCATGGAGGAGTATACAAGACCTATAAAAGGATCCAAGAGGTGGCCTATTGGCATGGGATGTGGAGTGATGTAAGGAAATGGGTAAAGAGATGTGTGAAATGTCAACAGTTTAAGACTGTCAATCAAAAAGCTGCTGGAAAATTACAACACACTATGGTCACTCACCCTAATGAAATGCTGGGGTGGATATCATGGGGCCTTTGCCATCTAGTTCCAGCCGACATCAATATCTTCTGGTCTTCATTGATTATTTCTCTCGCTGGGTGGAGATGTTCCCATGCGTAATGCCACAGCTCAAACAGTCGCTGCAATTTTCAGGAAAGAAATTCTGACCCGGTGGGGGTGTGCCTGATTTTGTGTTATCTGATCGAGGAACACAATTTATGTCATCTGTCTTTAAGGAGATTTGTGAGAAATGGAAGGTAACTCCCAAGTTGACCACAGCATACCATCCTCAGACGAATATGACTGAGAGAGTCAACCGCACACTTAAATGCATGATTGCTGCATACCTGGATGAGAATCACAGCAAGTGGGACCAGCATTTACCTGAGTTCAGATTCGCCCTGAATTCTGCCGTCCAAGAAACCGTAGGTATGACTCCAGCGGAACTGCAACTAGGAAGGAAGCTGCAGAGTCCAATGGACAAACTCCTTCGAGACCAGAGTTTTAAGCCAGATATGTCTGGATATGATGTGGTTCATGATATCAAACAGCTCCAGCTTAAAGCGATTGCGAACAGTAAAAGAGCTCTTGTACGACAAACAAGGAATTACAACAAAAATCGAAGGGAGCTAACATTTAAGGAACAAGATCGTGTGTGGATTAGGAACTTTCCTCAGTCGAGTGCTAAAGACAAATTTACTGCCAAGTTAGCCACAAAATGGAAAGGTCCCTACCGGATTATCCAGAAGTTGGGTCCACTTAATTACCGTGTGGCACAGGAGACTACAGGCGATCATGTCCACACAGCCCATGTGTAACATGAAACCGTGCTACCCCACGGCAGAAGAACTAGAGATTCAAAATAAGGAAAAACTTTTGCAAATATTTCAGGAAACTTCAGAGGATGAAGAAGAATTTCTAGGATTCTGATTGAGTAACCAGGAAGATTTTTTTTTTTTTTTTTTTTTTTCCAAGGGAGGGGGAATGTAGCGATTAAATGAATCGTACAGTATTTTTGTTATTATTTTTATTATTATTATTATTATTATTATTATTTGTGTGTGTGTGACCAATAAGAAACGCATTACACGTTATACAAAGCGGACCTAACAGATAAAGGGGGGCACACAAACGTGTGGGGGTGTGTGTGTGTGTGTGTGCGTCGGGGTCAAAGTGCAACTGTCATGGCGGAGGCGACTCATGAGTCGCGAGTGATTCCGATTATTGGTGTTGTACATTTTGATTCTTCAATGCAATGACTGGGGAGACGGCGATCCTATGTGAATGCTGCGGGAGTTTTGCTGGTGCGATCGTCGAATCTGTGCTTTAGCAGTCCCGCCTGAGGTGTTGTTCATCGGATCGGAGTGTTTGGCGTCTGTGCTTCGGATTGTTCCACAGTCGGAGGATTGGAGGATATCGCTTGTGTTGTGGACGCTGTGTCGTTGGATCGTCGTCGAGTTTGTGCTTGGGAGTTCCGCCTGGGGTGCTGTTCATTGGATCTGAGTGTTTGGCGTCTGTGCTTCGGATTGCTCGTAAGATGTCGTAAGAGTGAGCTGATTCCAAATGGATTGAGGTACTCTGCGTTCACTTATATTATTATTAACACGCTTTATCTGAACTTTAATCATATGCGAGCTGAGGCGGAGCCTAGGAGAGCGCACATTGAACATTGGGCACTACTTTACAAACTCGAACAGATAGCATTTGCCCTGACGACACATTGTAACAAACAAATTCACACACAAACACATAAACGCACATTTTATTCATAATTGTTACATTCATAGGTCATAAATGTTGATGGTAAATTTGTGAGTTCTGGGAAATTAAGTCCCTGGGAATTAAAAAGCCTTGTTTTTTTCCCTTTTCTCTTTTCCTCTTTTCTTTTCTTTCTTCTTATGAACTCTGTATAGCCTACTTAAAAGAACTTGAGTGATGTGATCATTTGTCTTGTTTTGGGGAAAATCTGCAATTATACATTTTCACTGAATTTATACGTATATATGTATCTTTTTTCCTCGTGCTTGTTCATGGGTGTGGATTATGTGAGTGTAAACAGTGTGTAACTGGTGGTCAGCTCATTCTGAACTAAACTATTTTGTTGGTGGATTTAATCTGCCTGGCGCTTGAACTAACTTTTCATATTGTGTTTTGTGAATAAAATACGCCACCGTTACAAAGTAGAAGGAGAAAGCAATTAAACCTTTTTGTAGAATTATTAATTATATATCTTTCAATATAATAAAATCCTTTTTTTTAGACTCTCAGACTGCAGTATCAGTGAAGAAGGTTATAAAGCTCTGTCTTCAGCCCTGAGATCAAACCCTTCACACCTGATAGAGCTGGATCTCATAGGAAATGATCCTGGATCATCAGGAGTGAAGGAGCTCAGTGATTTACTTCAGGATCCTAACTGTCAACTAAACACACTGAGGTGAGGCCAGTGGTGTAACTACAGGCAGTGCACACGTACTAAATTAATATTTCTAGAAATATCAAAAAATACAATGCGGCATCATCTTGTGTCCTTTAGTGTTCTAGAGGTGGAGCTTTTGTCAAGCATTACTGAGGATTCGGCTTCTAATCCACCCCTTTGTGTAGTTTTTCTAGTTTTTTTATTAAACCCTGAAATATCACATGGTCTTAAGTATTCAGACCCTTTGCTGTGACACTTATATATTTAACTCAGGTGCTGTCCATTTCTTCTGATCATCCTTGACATGGTTCTACACCTTCATTTGAGTTAAGCTGTGTTTGATTTTACTGATTGGACTTTATTAGGAAAGCCACACACCTGTCTATATAAGAACTTACAGCTCACAGTGCATGTCAGAGTATATGAGAATCATGAGGTCAAAGGAACTGCTTGAAGAGCTCAGAGACTTAAGGTTCGCAGTGGCCTCCATAATATTTAAATGAAAGATGTTTGGGATGACCAGAACCCTTCTTAGAGCTGGCATTCTGGCCAAACTGAGCTTTTGAGAAGTGCCTTGCTGAAAGAGGTAAAGAAGAACCCAAAGATCTCTATGGCTGAGCTCCAGAGATGCAGTCAGGAGATGGGAGAAAGTTGTAGAAATTCAACTATCACTGCAGCCCTCCACCAGTCCGGGCTTTATGGCAGAGTGGCCTGCCAGAAGCCACTCCTCAGTGGAAGACACATGAAAGCCAGCATTGGGTTTGCTAAGATGGTGAGAAATAAGATTCTCTGGTCTGATGAGACGAAGATAGAACTATTGGCCTTAATTCTAAGTGGTATGTGTGGCAAAAACCAGGCACTGCTCATCACCTGTCCAATACAGTCCCAAGTGTGAAGCATGGTGGTGGGGGAGCATCAGGTGGTGGCAGAAAGAACTAGAGAGGATCTGCAAGGAGGAATGGCAGAGGATCCCCAAATCCATTTCCCAAAAAGACTCATGGCTGTATTAGATCAAAAGGGTGCTTATAATTAATACTGAGTTTATGCTTGGTTTGAATACTTAGGACCATGTGATATTTCAGTTTTTCATTTTTAATAAATATGCAAAAATGTCAACAATTCAGTTTTTTTCTGTCAATATGGGGTGCTCTGTGTACAATAAGGAAAACAACTGAAAAAAATAAAGCCAATGACTGCAATATAACAGAGTGAAACATTTAAGGAGGTCTGAGTACTTTCTGTACCCACTGTATGTACTGTATAATGGTGTTTATTAAACTGTTATAAATTATATTAATGGTTTTATGATTTGGTTGTATTTGTTCAATTTATGGCACAATAAGTAACTGTGCATCAATTTGTGCTGAAAATCTTTTCTAAAATACATTTTTAGTGAGACTATCTTAACATCTTTTCAATGAACAAATCACCAAAATCTGTTATTTATCGAGGGGTGTCTAAACTTTTGCATAAGATTGTGCATGTGTGTAATATATATATATATATATATATATATATATATATATATATATATATATATATATATATATATATATATATAAATATAAAATGCAGTATACTTATGTTTAATAATTGGTATCAATTAAATTTTTATATTTACAAAATATATTACATGTATCTAACTCTGTGATTTGATTTATTTGTCTTGTAGGCTAAATGATTGTGGTTTAACAGACAAAAGCTGTTCAGCTCTGGCTTCAGTTCTTGAATCAGATTCCAGTCTGAAAGAGCTGAACATGAACAATAATAATCTGCAGGATTCAGGAGTGAAGCTGCTCTGCACTGGACTGAAGAATGCTAATTGTACATTAAAGATACTGAGGTAAGTTCTGTGACAATCTCTAGGTTTAATTAGAACTCACATACATCTTTTAACATGGACCTAGATAATGTGCCAAATAATTAAGGACAGAACTGCTTGAGCTTAGTGTATTTGATAGGCTTTAATCCTCTAAGCAGATAATTGTGACAAAACCTCATACTTGTTAAAATAGACTTCAGTTCCTATGGTGAATATGGTGCAATATTTTATTTGTATTCCCAAATACTAAATGGCAGACATATAGTACTTTGATTCTAGATGATCACCATGATCCTATGCAAAGTGTTTGAGAAACCATGAGAAATATTTCTGTAAGCAGCACTAGCTCTATTGATCCAGCCAGAGCGGCTCTGATGGGACAGGCCTCGGAATAACTATCTATTATTTCATGAATATTACTGATGAACTGATCAAAATATAAGATACTGTTCATGTGTGTTTTATTACTAGTGTATGAATGTAGTCATAAATGCACTTTTATAATGTTTTATTGTTGTTTTCTCTTTTCTAATCTTTTTGGAATGAAGATTAAAAATAGCATGCCAATAAGTTCAAACATCCATTATATATATATATATATATATATATATATATATATATATATATATATATATATATATATATATATATATATATATAGCTATTATTTTCCTTATATAATATTTATTATTTTGTACTTATTACTAATTAACTATTCATAAAGTATACTACTGTTCATATGGGTTTTACCATTTATTTAAAATAATAAATTAACACTTCTGTTTTATTGTCTGTTTTCTATTGTCTGCTAATTTAGAATGAGGATAAAACATTTTGAACTTCAATTCAAATATCCTGAATATTATGAATGTTATGAAACTCGGGATGGACCATCCCCTGATAACTTCATAACAGGCAAATTACATTAGTATATTTACAGCCCACACAAACGTTCGACCATTCCCACCATTTTTTTAATTTACAGTAGATCTCTATCTTTAAGTCCTTTCAAGCCACAAGCTTTTGAAAACCTAGCTCCTAAAGGTTTAATTCCAGCATGAACTCTATATTTCAGTTCCTACCTCAGAATTTCAATGTGGTTTAAGAGTGGACTTATGTTATGGCATTTCAAAACATAAATGTTCTTGTTTTATACTTGCATCATTTGGATGAAAAACTCCAGAACACTTTAGAATATAAAGAATGCACATTGGAGAAACTCAGGTCAATGTAATGAACTAGTGTTTGGTTTTAATGGCGACGTTCTCTTCTGATCAAAAGAAAAATATTACTGTAATAATCTTTAAAAAAAGTCATTCAAATTAATATTTGCAGTAATATTAATTATATAACCTGAATATGATAAAAACCTTTTTAGACTCTCAGATTGCAGTATCAGTGAAGAAGGTTATAAAGCTCTGTCTTCAGCCCTGAGATCAAACCCTTCACACCTGATAGAGCTGGATCTCATAGGAAATGATCCTGGATCATCAGGAGTGAAGGAGCTCAGTGATTTACTTCAGGATCCTAACTGTCGACTAAACACACTGAGGTGAGTTGTATATATAAATATTATATTATAATATTTAGGTGCAGCTGCTGTTGTTTTGATGATGAATGTCAACACAGTTGTGTTAAAAGTTATAGGTTACTCAGAAATTTTGTGTGGGATTCAGTAGTTTGGGGCAATAATTAATATTTATGATTGTGGATATTTCTCATGAAAAATATTCAGTGTGGCTAATTATTTTGATTGTGTGAATGATACTGAATGCACTGCACATTAATTTCCATCAAGATCAGATTCACAACACTGTAGATCTACTACAGCAGATCTATATCACGTTTGAAGCTTCTTCTCATAATGAGCAGAATTTCTGCTGTATCAACACAGACATCAGTTAAATACAACTATCCAGAGATGGCCTGAACTCAGATCATATTCTCTGTTAGTGGATCAGTAATGTCACGCATGAGCGGTCTGAGGCGTGCATGGATCAATATGCAGGCTTTTATTAAACGAAGGCATGGTCAAAACAGGCAGGCATCAAACAGGGCAAACAGATGTATAAGAGGCGAGGCAATAACAAAATCCAGAAACAGGCGAAGGTCAGGTCAGGCAGCAAACAATCAGAGAATCAGAAGACAGGCAGGGTCAAAACCAAGGAATCTATAACTAGGCAAACACAAGGATACTAGGAACAACAATCTAAAAGGCGAACAGCGAACAATGCAACCTGCATATAGTCCTGGAACAGGAAGTAGCAGCAGAGCGACAAGTAATCAAGTGTTTGGTGAATTCTGCTTCATATTTATAGAAAGAGCCAGCATTAAAAACTAAATATATCAACAAGCTAGTTATTGCTTTTTTTATCTCCTGCATAAAAACAAGAAAGATCTTGAGAATTTTAAGAAACGTGATCTAGTGAGCTTTTACATTTACATTTACATTTACATTTAGTCATTTTACAGACGCTTTTATCCAAAGCGACTTACAATTGAGAGTACAACAGCGATTCATTTTTTGAGAGACAAACAGACAGAGTAAGTGCTTATAACACCCAGTCACAGGGAGTGTTCAAATTAGTACATGCCAGAAGGGAAGGAATAAACAAGGGGATGAGAAGAGAGACAGAGACAGTGAGAGTTTTTTTTTTTTTTTTTTTTTTTATGATGAGGGTCAGGTATTGCTGAAAGATGTGAGTTTTCAGCAGTTTCTTAAAGATTGACAGAGATCCAGCATTCGGATATGTACGGGAAGATCGTTCCACCAGCCAGGAACAGAGAACGAGAAAGTTCTGGAGAGTGATTTCGAGCCTCTTTGAGATGGTACCAGCAGATCTCAGACTTCTAGAGGGTGTGTAGATTTGTAATAGTGAGTGGAAGTAGACCGGTGCCGAGTCTGTGGTTGTTCTATATGCAAGCATCAGTGCCTTGAACTTGATGCGAGCTGCAATCGGTAGCCAATGTAAGGAGATAAAGAGAGGTGTAACATGGGTTTTCTTGGGCTCATTGAATACCAGCCGTGCCGCTGCATTCTGAATCATTTGTAGAGGTTTTATTGTGTTCGATGGAAGTCCAGCCAGAAGAGCATTGCAGTAGTCCAGTCTAGAAATGACAAGGGCCTGGACAAGTAGCTGTGCAGCTTGCTCTGTTAGAAAGGGCCTGATCTTTCTGATGTTGTGTAGTGCAAACCTGCAGGATCGAGCAGTCTTTGCAATGTGATCTTTGAAGGTTAGTTGGTCATCGAGGATTACACCAAGATTTCTGACTGAGGTTGATGGGGTAATTGACGAAGAACCTAGCTGGATGGTGAAGTCATGCTGTGTAGTTGGAGTGGCAGGGGAATACAAGCAGCTCAGTCTTTGTCAGGTTGAGCTGTAGATGGTACTCTTGCATCCATGTCGAGATGTCCGCCAGGCAACCCGAGATCCGAGTAGCTACCGTTGGATCGTCTGGATGAAAAGAGAGGTAGAGCTGTGTGTCATCGGCGTAGCAGTGGTAGGAGAAGCCGTGAGCCTGTATGATGGGGCCTAGTGATGTAGTGTAAATGGAGAAGAGGAGGGGGACCAAGAACCGATCCCTGAGGAACCCCAGTGACCAGTTGATGTGCTGTGGATACATCTCCTCCCCAGGCCACCCTAAAAACCTACCAGTGAGATAGGATTCGAACCAAGCTTTTACCTGAGTTTCTTTTAATATTTGTTTGCCTTTTGTCTGTCTTTAAAAAATTACAAAATAAATACATACATAAATACATTTATTTATTTAAGTGTTCAAGCTTTAAAAAGTTGTACTAGGTCTGTTTGTTTTGGGTAGTGTATGATAATCTTTAAATGTTTTGTGAAGCAGAGCACACTAAACTGAATCCTGCTTCATCTTGTATTCTGCAGGTTTTTGGGTCCTGCTGCAGATGAAGGCTGTCAGTATGTGACTGGAATTGTGGGTAAAACCCGTTACTCCTGAAAGAGCTGAATCTGAGTGGACATAAACTAGGAGACACACGAGTGAATCAGATCTCTGCTCTACTGCAGGATAAACACTGTCAGATCAACACACTGAAGTGAGTATCTTACAACATTTCACATGTGTTGGAAACTTTTTGCTTCTTTTAAGAAGAGACCAGAAGACTATTGGTAAAGCAGTTTTTTTATTTCGTTGCTGTAGTCATGTGCAAGAAGTCTTGAAGTAATCTTTAAGAAAATCGTCAAGCAATGTCCAAGAAAAAATCTAACTAAAACTTAGCACAGAGAAGTTTATATGTTTTAAGGGAAGGAGTACATAGAGGTGGAGACCACTGAAACAAAAGTATGCAAATACAGAACAGGAGCTTAGCCCAGAACAGATGTTCAGTAACTGAATGACAAAAGATTACTGTCTCAGGGTTTGGACTTCCTGCGCTTATATTGTAAATTACAATATACTTTCAGACTGGAAGCTGTGTGTAACTTTTTATAAATTTGTAATACAACACATTTCACATGACTAGTTATGTTACAGCAGTCTATTGTAATTCTCATTTGAGTCCAACTCCACGCTATAAAGCTTTATCCAGCTGTTTTATCAAGAAAATTTGAATCACTAAAACTCTGATAAATATGCAGTATATTTATGGTTTATGTAATGTATACCAATTAATTTTGCATTTTTGTATTTAATAACTATATTGCACGTATTTAACTCTGTGATTTGATTTATTTTTCTTGTAGGCTAAATGATTGTGGTTTAACAGACAAAAGCTGTTCAGTTCTGGCTTCAGTTCTTGAATCAGATTTCAGTCTGAAAGAGCTGAACATGAACAATAATAATCTACAGGATTCAGGAGTGAAGCTGCTCTGCACTGGACTGAAGAATATTAATTGTACATTAGAGATACTGAGGTAAGTTCTGTGATAATCCCTAGTACTGTTTCAGCTCAGTGAAATTTATAGTCTTTAGTTCTATGAACTCTACATTTCAGTTCCTACCACAGCATTTCAATATGGTTTCAGAGTGGACTTTTGTTAGGGCATTTCTAAACTGTCATTTTCTTGTTTTTCAACCACTTTGAGTTTTTTTGTTGTTGTTGTGGATCATTTAAATGAAAGACTTTCAGACCTGTTGAGGTTTAATATAATCATGCACTGCATTTTTCAATTATTTAATGATTATCTCTGTGATGCGCCTCTTAATATTAGCAATATGTATACATAAAAACAATCTGGGTTTAGACCTTATCGGCAGAACAGTCAGTTTTATAAGACCACATTCAAGATATTCAAACGCCCACTGCTATAATCTGCCTTTTTGCATATTATTCAAATACAGTACAATACTTACACATATTTGTTTGTAAAACACATTTAAAAACAGCCAAAGCTGACCAAAGTGCTGTAAAGAGTAGAACAAAAAATCAGAAATAAGAGAAATAAAACAAGACTCAAATTTAAAACAAAACAGTATGAAAAAAACAATGTAATGAAAACTGGGTTAATGCACTGTGAATCAACATCACCTACCAGTGAATAGCTCTATTAACTAACATTGTCAAATATTAATAAATACTGTAATTAATGTATTTTTCAAGCTTATTTTAAAGTGTTTCCATACTGTGTATTTGTGTCACGGTAGTGGTTTACGAGAGAGAGCACTTAAACAGTTGTAATCTTCTATGAACAAAATAAACAGGATATTTACAAGCTGGTGGGCAGGAGAAAAAAACACATACATTAAAGATGAAAACTGATGATAAAAACAGAATCAAAGTGGAACTTAAATACACACATGAAGTGACTAAACTAACAAGACACAGCTGATGACAAATTAGACAATTAACAAAGTAGGTCACACATGGCACAGGACAAAACAACAACAAAAGAGTCCATGTGTGACAATTTGTAATTTCTTCCTCTCATGTTGATCATTTTAGGTTGTGTGATTGTGGTTTAACAGAGGAAAGCTGTTCAGCTCTTGCTACAGTCCTGAGATCAAATTCCAGTCTGAAAGAGCTTGACATGAGCAAAAATAATCTGCAGGATTCAGGAGTCAAAAAACTTCAGAGCGCTTTAGAAAATACAGAATGCACACTGGAGAACCTCAGGTGAATATAATGAACTATTGTAATGGTTTTAATTTGATCAAAATGAAAATATTATTGTAATAATCTTTAAATAAAGTCATGCTCCTGTCAGATGGTGAATTGTTTTTCATTCTTCTCTAACTAGAAGAAAGCTATTAAACCTTTTTGTAGAAATATTAATTATATATCTTTCAATATAATAAAATCCTTTTTTTAGACTCTCAGACTGCAGTATCAGTGAAGAAGGTTATAAAGCTCTGTCTTCAGCTCTGAGATCAAACCCTTCACACCTGATAGAGCTGGATCTCATAGGAAATGATCCTGGATCATCAGGAGTGAAGGAGCTCAGTGATTTACTTCAGGATCCTAACTGTCGACTAAACACACTGAGGTGAGGCCAGTGGCGTAACTACAGGCAGTGCACACGTACTACATTAATATTTCTAGAAATATCAATAATACAATGCAACTCATGTCATGAGTTTTCACAGCGGCATCATCTTGTGTCCTTTAGTGTTCTAGAGGTGGAGCTTTTGTCAAGAATTACTGAGGTTTTGGGTTCTAATCTACCCTTTTCTGTAGTTTTTCTTTATACCTTCATTGAAACCAAAGAGGTGTTCATTAGTTACACTCGCCGTAAAACATTCCAGCAATAGACCGCCTTTTATTTAAAGATATTATTTATTTATTTATATCTATTTATTATAGTTTATAGATGTTTTTTTGCTCTGCTCTCTCAGAGAAGATTCCTGCGTGTGTGTTAGACGCATGAAAAGAGAACTGTTTAATATAACATGCTCTTTCTAGTTGGTCTTAATTAAGTAGGCTAGGCACAGATTTGATTATACAAATATAATGTTTTCTAGATATGAGCGCTGTGTGTATGTGCTTCATAACCGTGCAGCCCAGGATAGGGTCCATCATGAATAAGTTACACCACTGGGTGAGACGTCATGAAGTAAATGTGAATTACTTACATTAGTATTATATTATAATATTTAGCTACAGCTGCTGTAGTTTTGATGATAAATTTCAACACGGTTAAGATGAGTCACTAGAGTGGGATTCAGAAGTTTGGCGCCTCAATAATTATGATTTATTATTGTGTTATTGTGGACATTTCTCATGAAAATAAATATTCAGTGTGCCTAATTATCTTGATTGTTTAAATGTCACTGAATGCACTGTGCATTAATTTTCATCAAGCTCAGATTCACAACACTGTAGATCTACTACAACAGATCTATATCACATCTGAAGATGTAGTTCTTCTCAAAATAAGCAGAATTACTGCTGTATCAACACAGACATCAGTCAATTAAAACTAGTGAGTTCTGCTGCATAATAATTGCCATTTGTCTTTCTTTAACAAAAAAATAAAATATGTTGTATATATTTAAGTGTTTAAACGAAGATTTGAACCAGAGCTTTTAGGTGTAAACAATGTTTGGTCATCTTTTAATTTTTCGTGATGCACACTGAATTGATTTCTTCATCTTGTATTCTGCAGGTTTTTGGGTCCTGCTGCAGATGAAGGCTGTCAGTATGTGACTGGAATTGTGGGTAAAAACCCGTTACTCCTGAAAGAGCTGAATCTGAGTGAACATGAACTAGGAGACACACGAGTGAATCAGATCTCTGCTCTACTGCAGGATAAACACTGTCAGATCAACACACTGAAGTGAGTATCTTACAGCATTTCACACGTCACACGACTAGTGATCTTACAGA
Source organism: Puntigrus tetrazona (assembly GCF_018831695.1). NCBI lineage: Eukaryota > Metazoa > Chordata > Actinopteri > Cypriniformes > Cyprinidae > Puntigrus > Puntigrus tetrazona. The sequence goes on from NC_056720.1 coordinate 1,201,121, forward strand.
AGTTTTTAATTCTCATTCATTTTAATTCTTTTTAATTCAAAAGATTTTAATTCTCATTTGAGTCCAACCCCATGCTATAAAGGCCATTTTTTTCTAATATAACACATTTGATTTATTTGTTGAAAGAAGAAATTCTTGAATAAATCATAGAGCTATTTCAAACAAAAATGAAATTTCCCCATAAGTGCACAGGGATTGGAGAAAATAATGTAACCACATTAGAAATAGCCAGTATTTAATGTGTTTACCATCGTTTGCCTTTAATACAGCTTCAAACCTTCTCAAAATGGATCCAAACAACTTTAGACTTCATAGACTTCAGTTAAATGTAGTCTCTAACTTCTGCTGAATGTGATCATGTTGACTGACAACAAACTAAGGATTGAAGACTAATTTGAAAACATTAACCACCAACTAGTAACACACAGAACTGAAACCTTTTTCTTCTTGATTTGATCATAAAAACACCCGACAACCTCAGTTTTTAAGCAGTGAGGTATTGTTTAATCTGAGCAGGGTGAATCCTCATAAAGTGTCTGGTCTAACTTCCCATTGGCTGACTGGTATCTTGTTTGCTGCACTAAATACATTTGATTATGTTTAAATATTTTGTATAGTTAATCTGTCTATTTTCTGTACTGTATATTTTGTGTAAGGGAGACTTGTAAAGTTGTAATGAGTGTTTCTTGTTGCTCTTAAAGCACATCAAATACACAACGCAATATCACATCATTTTAGTGAATGATACCAAAAATACACAAACATTTCACTTTTATCAAGTGAATAAAACTGTTTTCATTATGTTTATTAATCTGAAATTATTCATAATGTAATCATAATCAAACAATGATGAATGAATGTCCAACAACTGAACAGAACAGATCCAGACTGGACTTTATTCTGTTCAGGCATTGGTTCATTAGTTTTACCTGTTTCTGAGAAATATTACTGTACTTCACATCTACACCCACAGAAAAAGATACAGGTTTATTTAGATCTGCAAAGTTAAATCTGTGTAGTAAAGCTGATCTCTTTCATTCACAAAAACATCTGTTTTCTGAACATGTGAAAAAACAGTCACGAGATCACAGACAACAAATAAGTATCTAGCTTTTCATAAAAAAATAAATTCCTGATCTGCATTTTTTAAAAAGCTCTTTCACTCAGACATGCATCATCATTACAAATCATAAGCTTTTTTACGTGTAAATATTCTCCAGATTTGAAATGTAACTAGTATCCTTAAATCCTAGTTTGGTTTTAGTAATATTGTTTTCACGTTTTAGCCTTATTTTATTTATTGTACTGGATGTTGTTTTCTCGTGATTAATTTAAGTCCCACATGAACATAACGTGTCTGATTCATTGTCTTTTCTCTTTCTGTCTTCAGTCTGTCTGGATGCAGTATTACAGAGAAACAGAGTCTCATCCTGACTTCAGCTCTGAAATCAAACCCATCACACCTGAGAGAACTGAACCTGAGCGGGAATGAACTCAGAGACTCTGGAGTGAAACACCTCAGTGATCTACTGATGAACACACAATTCAAGCTGGAGAAACTACAGTTAGTATCATTATACTCTACAGCAGTTACAGTGAAATTAGTTTTTTTTGTGATTATTTGTTTCTGTACACTCAAAACAACAAAAAAACTTTTAATTTTTATTATGAGTTAAAATCACAAATTTTCGACCATTCTGTAACAATTTTAGTGTCTTCATTCTACCTTATATATTTCACTGAAATGTATTTGATTTATTTGTTGAAACTACATTAATATTAGTTGTTGGTGTAACTGAGCAGTGGATTTGTAGATCCCAGGATGATTTCTTAATTCATCATTCAATCATTCAGTTCCTTGCAAGTCTTCTTTGTTTTTCTGTAAAGTGAAATGCATGTTAGTGTTTACAGAAACTGTTAAACATATCTGAACATTAGTGTTTTTTATTTTGTGTTTAGCATAAAACAGAAGATCTTGTTTGTGTTCAGACTGTGACACTTGGTAGCTAATAGGCAGTCAATAATTGAGTCAAACTGCTTCTATAATAATAATAATAAGAAGAAGAAGAAGAACAAAAACTCAGTAAATAAATAATAATTTCCCACATAAGGTTTTTTTGGCAAATGTACTAAAATTGAACTAATCCAAAGTAGTGTAAATTAATTTAAATAAAATTGTAAACCAGCTAAATTGTTGACCCAACTAAGCAATTTTAATTAAAATATAAATATTTACATAACTGAATTAAAAGATAAAATATAAATATTTTCTTTAAAAGTAAAAATTGTACTAATTGTAATGAATTAATGTTTTGATAGTATGGTATTTACTTCTGTATTCATTCACACATTGGACTCTATTATACACCGGTGCAGTGCGGCAAGTGTCTTTGTTAGTTTCAGTCCAACACAGTCCTCATTTTCTCCATCCAGCACCACCTTGTTTAACTAGTGAATGCATTTATAACCATTCGATGCGCTCATGAGTGTGCTAGCCTACAAAAGATGTCAGGGGTCGCTCTAGGCGGGACTAGAACCCTGGTCTCTGGTGTTCTGAGCAGGTGGTATTAGCTACTGAGCTAACTTCCAGGCATTGAAACCCAAGAGCAGAAGAGCAAAAGAGCCAGGAGACGTGAGTCTTCAAACAAAAATATCTTTACTAATGAAACTAAAGTCACAAAGTACAAACAAACTTGGATAGCCGAGCTTCCGTAAAACAAGGAACAGAAAATAGACACAGGGGTCAAAAAGGTACAATAAGGTACAAACTTGACTTATGAGCTGGCGACCACAGTACGTAGGCTCAAGACTGAACATAGGTGCAGAGAGCAAGCACACTTATAAAGGGTTAAACACAGGTGCAGGGAATCGGGGGCTAATGAAGAGTGTATTAAACAAGATTAGGTACAATGGTGCCATCTAGAGTCTTTGGGGAAGCATAACCAAAGGGTTTAAGGAGGGCATCCCCTGCAGGTTGGAGTGGAATAGCAGTGTAGGGATGAGATCATTACAGGAGCCCCTCCTCTAGGAACGGCCCTTGACGTTCTTCCGACTGTTCCCTTGGGCTCGGCGAAACTCTGAGATAAGGGTGGGATCTAAAATATCTCGTGCCGGAACCCAGGACCGCTCCTCTGGACCAAATCCTCCCAATCCACAAGATATTGGACGCCTCCACGAACCTGTCGATAATCCAGCAGCCTTCGGACTGTGTAAACTGGCTGGCCATCCAACATGCGAGGAACTGGGGGTTTCAAGTTGAAGACAGAGTAGAGCAAACAACAGGTTTTAAACGGGAGACATGAAAAGTGGGATGCACCTTCATAGCCCTAGGATGGAGGAGTTGATAAGAGACTGGATTAATCCTCTTGAGGATCTTGAATGGGCCAATGTATCGTGGGGCCAGCTTATGGATTCCACACCCGCAAAGGAAGGTCTCGGGTTGAGAGCCATACTCTTTGTCCCGGACGGCGTGGGCCCTGCCCTCCTGAGACGGTTTGCATGCACCCTGTGTTGTTGGACAGCCCTTAATAAAGCCACTCTGCCTTTTTCCAGGCCCGTCGGCACCTTTGGAATAGCCTTGTGGCAGCTGGAACATCCACCTCTGGCTTCTGTCCAGGAAATAGAGGAGGGGGAAACCAAACTGACACTCAAAAGGTGACATGCCTATGGAGGAATGGTAAAGGGTGTTATGTGCAAATTCAGCCCATATTAAATGAGAGCTCCATGTAGATTGGTTGTCTGCAACCAGGCATCTTAGAGTCTTTTCAATCTCTTGATTTACCCTCTCAGTTTGGCCGTTAGACTGGGGATGGAAGCCAGAAGACAGGCTAATGGAGGATCCAATGAGTCTGCCAAATACCTTCCAAATACCTTCAAACTGTGGGCCCCGATCAGAAACCATATCATGTGGAAACCCGTGGATCCTGAACACCTGCCTCATCAACAGTTCCGCAGTTTGGCCGGCTGTGGGAGCTTGGGCAAAGGTAGGAGGTGACAGGCCTTTGAAAATCTGTCAACCACTACTAGGATTACTGTGTTTCCTTGAGACCGTGGCAAGCCTGTGATGAAGTCCATCGAAATGTGAGACCAAGGGCGTCTTGGAATGGGGAGTGGGTGCAGCAGGCCATGAGGGTGGGTCCTTGGCTCCTTGTTCTGGGCACAGACCATGCAAGCGGCAACAAATTCCCGGACGTCCCTCTGTAATCTAGGCCACCAGAACCTTCTTTGGATGAGCTTGCATGTCTTAGTAGTTCCAGGATGTCCAGAAGGAAGAGAAGCATGAGCCCACTGTAAAACCTTAGAGCGTAGAGAGTTAGGAACAAAAGGCGACCTGGAGGGCCATTACCTGGGCCTGGCTGCTGCATCTGGGCCTTCTTGACCGCAGTTTCAACGTCCCATTGAATGGGAGCTACCACTCTCACGTTGGGGAGAATGGGTTCTGGACAGGAATCCACTTCTGGTGGCTCAAACTGCCTTGAGAGTGCATCTGGTTTGAGATTCTTGAACCTGGGCGATAGGAGAGAGTAAAGTCAAACCGGTTGAAAAGAGGCCCAGCGGGCTTTGTCGGGCATTCAGTCTCTTTGCTTCCCGAATATAAGTAAGGTTCTTGTGGTCAGTCCAGATTAAGAATGGGTGTTTGGCCCCCTCCAGCCAGTGCCTCCACTCTTCCAAAGCCATCTTAACAGCCAGTAACTCCCGGTTTCCAATATCATAATTTCTCTGTGTCGGGGTGAGCTTTACGAGAGAAAAAAGGCACATGGGTGAAGCTTATCACTCTTACATCTCTGTGACAAGACAGCTCCCACTCCCACGTCTGAGGCATCCACCTCCAACACAAAAAGGCAGCTCTGGATCAGGAGGGTTAGGATTGGGGCAGATGTGAAGAGTCGCTTTAGTTTGTTAAAGGCTTGACCTGCTCTACAGGTCCACATAAATGGCCTTGCTGACTTCCTGGTCAATGCAGAAAGGGGCTCGGCAATGGAACTGAAGTTCCTAATGAATCTTCTATAAAAATTGGAAAAGCCAAGAAAGCGCTGTACCTGTTTAACTGACGTAGGTTGAGGCCAGTCCAATACAGCTTGTATCTTGCCAGGGTCCATCTGAAGGCTGCCCTTGATACCCTGGAAACCAAGGAAGGAAACTTCTGGAACATGAAACTCACTCTTTTCCAACTTCATATAAAGTCTGTGTTTCAGTAGTTGGGCCAGGACCTGTCGGACATGTTGAACATGCTCTGGGTAATTGCGAGAGAATATCAAAATGTCGTCCAGATAAACGAACACAAATGTATTTAACATTTCTCTGAGAACATCATTAATAAAGGCTTGGAAGATGGCTGGGGCATTGACTAGGCCAAATGGCATTACCTGGTATTCGTAGTGCCCTGTTGGTGTGTTGAAAGCCGTTTTCCACTCATCCCCTTCACGTATTCTAACTAGATGGTATGCATTTCGCAGATCAAGCTTAGTGAAGATAGTGGCCCTTGTAGGACCTCGAAAGCCGTGGTCATCAGAGGAAGAGGGTATCGGTTCTTGATGGTAATGCGGTTTAGACCTCGATAGTCTATGCAGGGTCGAAGTCCCCCATCCTTCTTTTCAACGAAGAAAACCCGCTCCTGCAGGTGTGGATGGACGTATAAGTCCATTGCTCAGGGCTTCCTCAAGATACTTCTCCATTGCCAACCTCTCAGGGCCAGAGAGGGAATAGAGCCTTCCACGTGGTGGGCATGTACCAGGAACTAATTCAATAGTGCAATCATAGGATCTGTGAGGGGGTAATGTGGCTGCTTGAGTCTTACTAAAGACCTCCTGGAGGTCTACATACTCCTGGGGAACTCGGGATAACTCGGGACACTGAATTAGAGATTTGGTTGTGACTGACCTCATCTCGGGATGGCCATGACCTCTGTGGATTGAGTATCAGAAGAGGATGTTGTTCTCCACATGGGGATGTCAGCTGAGGGTCCTTGAAAAGTCTCTAAAAGCTTGGAAGAGCAGCAGAAAGAAGTATCAGAAACTTGACAGTTAGTTCCCAGGCCTTAACAACCCCTTGGGCCCAATCAATATGTGGGTTGTGTAAAGTCAACCAGGAAAACCAAGGATAAGAGGAAGCTTAGGAGAATGAATCAGATAAAACTCTATCTGCTCCTGGTGATGTCCAACCTGTAGCTGGAGAGGTGGAGTACACTGACTGACTCTCCCTGTACCCAGAGGACTGCCATCAACTGCCGTGATACTTAGGGTCTTTGGAGGGTAACCGGCTGAACATCAAGTCTCTTAGCCAACTCATAGTCCATAAAACTCCCAGCAGCCCCAGAGTCAATAAAGGCGAGTGCATGGTGGAGTTGGTTGCTCTGGGTTATTGTAGCTGGGATTGTCAAACCTGAGGTTGCTGAGCAGGAAAGGATCTTATTCTCGCCCTGGCCCCCTCCTCCTGGATGAGAGTTGACTTTTCCCGACAACTCAGGACAAGTAAAACGAAAGTGACCTGACTTGCCACAGTAGAGACAGCATTTCTCCTTCATCCGTCGGTTGCGCTCAGCTTGGGAAATTCTAGTTCCACCCAGTTGCATGGGCTCCTCCGGGCACTAAGAGTTGAAGGCAGTTTAACAGGGTTGGGGAGTTCAAAACCCTAGTCACCTGCTGTCGCTCCTGCTGACGTTCTCTAAGGCGGTGGTCTACCCGGATAGCCACATCAATGAGGACTCAAGGTTCGGTGCCAGGTCTCGGAAAGCTAATTCATCTTTGATCGCAGGAGACAAGGCATGGTGAAAGGTAACCCTCAAAGCTCGTTGATCCCACCCACTCTCTGTGGCAAGAGTGCGAAATTCAATAGCAAAATCCGCTTGCACTCCGAGAACCTTGAGTGAGGTGGAGCAGTCGGTGATCCACATCCCCTCTACTGGCTGGATGTTGGAATACTCTCCTCATCTCAGAAATGAAGTCATCGCTGTTGATTGTTAGTAGAGCTCTCTGATCCCACAAAGCTGAGGCCCAGTCCAAAGCCTTGCCTGTAAGTAGAGTAATCATGTAGGCCACCTTGCTACTTTCAGTTGGAAAGCTGCTGGGTTGGAGCTGGAAAACCAGAGTACACTGGGTAATGAATCCTCTGCATCTCTCTGGACTGCCATCATACCTCTCTGGTGCTGGTAACTTGGGCTCGGACGGGACAGCCAACATGGGTCTGTTAGACTGCTCAGAAGGAGGTTGAGGTTCCTGGGATAAGGAGGCTTGAGACTGTAGATTTAAAAGATGAAGGATCTCAGACAGTGCCTGGTCATGCCGCTGTATGGTTGCTGCTTGATCTGAGAGAGCTGTTAAAATACGATCCACATTAGAAGGAGGTGAAGCTGCTTCTGCTGGGTTTCCTTCCATGGTTCAGTCTTGCTGTCAGGGGTCACCCTAGGCGGGACTAGAACACTGGTCTCTGGTGTTCTGAGCAGGTGGTATTAGCTACTGAGCTAACTTCCAGGCATTGAAACCCAAGAGCAGAAGAGCAAAAGAGCCAGGAGACGTGAGTCTTCAAACAAAAATATCTTTACTAATGAAACTAAAGTCACAAAGTACAAACAAACTTGGATAGCCGAGCTTCCGTAAAACAAGGAACAGAAAATAGACACAGGGGTCAAAAAGGTACAATAAGGTACAAACTTGACTTATGAGCTGGCGACCACAGTACGTGTGAGGCTCAAGACTGAACATAGGTGCAGAGAGCAAGCACACTTATAAAGGGTTAAACACAGGTGCAGGGAATCGGGGCTAATGAAGAGTGTATTAAACAAGATTAGGTACAATGGTGCCATCTAGAGTCTTTGGGGAAGCATAACCAAAGGGTTTAAGGAGGGCATCCCCTGCAGGTTGGGAGTGGAATAGCAGTGTAGGGATGAGATCATTACAAAAGAAGTGTGTTCAGGAGCATTGGTGGGGTGTTGATATTTAGAGGAACTGAAGATAGACTGTGCCTTAGATCAACTCAAACCTGGTCAACAAACAACAATTATCAGGCTTTATCAAAAATTCATTCCTAGCCAGCATTTTTTTTATTATTTCACTCAGATATGTATCATAATGATAAAAAATGATCACAAAAATGTTGTACTTGTTGACTAAACTATAATCTTAAAATTCCTAAAATTGATTTATTAACATTTTTCTTGATAAGTAACATTTAAAATCAATTTTTACATTGAGTATTATTTTAAAATTTGTTCTATAGTTGATCTTCTCTAGTTCTATAGTTTTTTCGTCTAAATATTCTCTAGACTTTAAATGTAACTAGTCTCCTCAAATCCTAGTTTTGTTTTAGTTTTATTTTATGTCTGTATGATTATTTACTGACTTTGTTTTCAGATTTTAACAGTATTTTATTTATTGTACTGGATGTTGTTTTCTCGTGATTAATTTAAGTCACACATGAACATAACGTGTCTGATTCATTGTCTTTTCTCTTTCTGTCTTCAGTCTGTGGGGATGCAGTATTACAGAGAAACAGAGTCTCATCCTGACTTCAGCTCTGAAATCAAACCCATCACACCTGAGAGACCTGAACCTGAGCTTGAATGAACTCGGAGACTCTGGAGTGAAACACCTCAGTGATCTACTGATGAACACACAATTCAAGCTGGAGAAACTACAGTTAGTATCATTATACTCTACAGCAGTTAGACGTTATGAAGGTGTTTTTATAGACAATTATTGTCTGGAATTTTCCATAGATCTATAAAACTAGTTTTATTAATGTTGTAATCCATAGTGAATGTTAAAGTTGAACAGTCATTTATTTAAATATTGATAAAAAGGAATTTAATTGTACAGCATCACCCTTATAAAGACAAAAACAATCATCCAGATATCTTTTCCAAATTAATATCACAAGAAAAAGCATGGTTTGAGTAAATATATTTTCTTAGAAGGAGGCTATATATAGATTTGTGAAGGAAGGTGCCACATCTCTGAATAAAGAGTCATTCTAGAAGATAAAATAGTTATGAGAAACAATAATCTCAGATAATATTTCAATGCATTCATTAAAGCTGAGCGACTCAACTTAATCTGACAAGAAATGAATCACAGATTCAGTGCCTTTTTTATGAGATATGAATGAATACAAAGACTGAACATCAAAAGAAAGCAAAAGTAAATCTATTTAGGTACTGCATTAATGAAAGACAACTTATGAGTGATATCTTTTAGGAAAGAGGGCACTTTTTCACAAAAGAGTCTTACTGAAAAAATAAAAAAGTGATCATTAAAGAAGATAAAGAACCAATACCAGACACTATTGGACGACCAGGAGGTGATTAGAAACATTTGGGAATTTTTAGTGAGGTATGAAAAGTAGATATATGTAACCCTTCTTTTACCCCAAAGGGTTCATTTAATATTTGTCTCAGAAGAATCCTGGATCCCCGACAATTAGATGATGAATTAGACCGGTATTTTCCTCTTTGTTTAATTTATATAAACTCAGTTTTCGATTCTCCAATATATTAACTTGCCAGATTCAATGAAATACAAATTTGTAAAGAAGTAAAGAAAAAGACTAACAAAGATTTATTGTTTTATATATATGCTATAACTCCTTTGGAGAAGGAAAAAACAAACAAATAATCAGACAATAAATAAAAACCAAAACAACTCCTTTCTGTGTTCTGAATCAAATACCAAAATAAAGTACACAAAAACCTCTTTCCAGATCAGTCTTGAGAAAACTCAGTACAGTATCTTAGTACTATAAACACAGTAGCTTCACAAATCAGTCAAACAGTGGAAATGTTGGATGGATCAGAACGTTGGGCACGGTTCGTTGGTGCACTTTAAACAAACCATGAATTCAAGATAATCCTTCACAGAAAAACAAGGCACTTACGTTCTTCTGATGAAAGTTCAGTGAAACAATCTTCTGTTCCTCACACACTCCACGTCCTGTCACGATCCGTCAGGAACACGAGATGAACTCAACCGATCCACTTCCAGCGACGAAGCACACGACTCTCCTCAGTCCCTCACGCACCAAGAAGTTTGGTTACTTCACAAAGAGTTCCTGAGTTTAACTGTCTCTATGGCCGCTAGGTCAGCTTCACACACGGCATGTTTAAGTGATGACTCTCGGGATCAAAAGAACCTCAAATAAAATGAGATGCACTTTAAATAATAAGAAAACAAAACAAGAATAAATCACGAAACGCTTTGGGCCTTATATTTCGGTAAATATAACAGTCTCCAAACGAATGAAGAACTTTTCCCTGAAGACAGATCTTGAAGGAATCCCTCACTCTCATCATGTGTGAGACCTTTTTTCTTCATTACGTGACTCACACCACGACGTGACATTAAGATCATACCTACATTGAACACACTTTTCTAGTGGACACGACCTGAACACAAACATTTTGGTTATTTATTATAATACTTGGTATTATTTCTAACATAGTATTAAACACAGGACATATTTCTTAGGGTCCCTACATATAATATGATTATTATTATTATTTTTTTTAGAAAATCAAGTTTCCTCTTAATAATTTCTCAACATTGAATTAAAAACTGAATGAACTGTATAATGTTTTCTCGTGATTAATTTAAGTCACACATGAACATAACGTGTCTGATTCATTGTCTTTTCTCCTTCTGTCTTCAGTCTGTCTGAATGCAGTATTACAGAGAAACAGAGTCTCATCCTGACTTCAGCTCTGAAATCAAACCCATCACACCTGAGAGACCTGAACCTGAGCTGGAATGAATTTGGAGACTCTGGAGTGAAACACCTCAGTGATCTACTGATGAACACACAATTCAAGCTGGAGAAACTAGAGTTAGTATCATTATTAGTTTATTAAGGAAATCAATATCAGCAATATTTTAGTGCTTATTATGATTGATTTATTTTGGCACATATTTTATTTCCAAAAATAAATGGACCCTTGTGATGTTTAATGAAAATAACTGTCTTCTCTCGTCTGATGATGTGAAGGCGGAAACCTGTCAGTCACATGATCACAGCAATAACAAACAACAATTATCCAGCTTCATCATAAAATAATTCCTAGCCAGTAATTTTTTCATTATTTCACTCAGATATGTATCACATTAATAAAAAAGAACACAAAAAATGTTGTACTTGTTGACTGTAAACTATAATCTTAAAATTTCTTAAATTGATTTATTAACAGTTTTCTTGATAAGTAACATTTAAACTCAATTTTTACATTTTGAGTATTATTTTAAAATTAGTTCTATAGTTGATCTTCTCTAGTTCTATAGTTTTTTCGTCTAAATATTCTCTAGACTTTAAATGTAACTAGTCTCCTCAAATCCTAGTTTTGTTTTAGTTTTATTTTATGTCTGTATGATTATTTACTGACTTTGTTTTCAGGTTTTAACAATATTTTATTTATTGCACTGGATGGTCTTTACTCGTGATTCATTTAAGTCACATATTTTTACTGCACTTTTATAAAAACAACAAATGAATCTGAGCTTCATGCAGAACTGACAAAGAACTGATATAAATCTGACAAAGATGTATTTTTAATGTAGCTGGCACTATTGACCAGCATTGGCAGGAAGTAGAAGAGCTTTTATGTGCTTTAGGTTCATTTTTATAAGACGGAGAGACAAATCTGAACTTATTTCAGAAATGATTGATAAATAATAGTGATATGATGCATCATAAAATCAGGTTGTAATAATAAATCAAATAGGGTGAGGACCAAAGAGGACAGAAGGAAGGAGTGTGAGGGCAGTGATGAAGAATAGGTTCATGAGGAAGTCAGACATTTCTGTCCAGATTGTATGTCAGTTTGAAAGATGTGATCCATACAACAACCAGAGGTCAGGAAAGATGCCAGTGTCTGTTAGCATTACTAGACTGATCCAATCATGACTGTCCACATCTACTGACTCACTAGGGACTCACTTTCAAGATTTGAAATTCCAAGGGAAAACACAATATTGAAGTTGTTTTAATGCTTCAAAACTAAAACATGGTTTTCAGGAAGTGACATTATATCCGAACTTGTGTCAAGTTTTAGATCAAATATAAATCAAATATAGCAGCACAAGAAAAAAACTGAATGTTCATAAAGATTTTTTATGTTTTTTTGAAACAGTAAGACTTTTCACTTCTTCTCAAATAGTGAAAAGCATCTGATTGTGTGTGAAGTTTTAGAAAATTTGACAAAAATAATTTACCTAATGGATACAGAAAAATGATTTTACTTCTAAATATATGTGAAATATACAGTCAATTATTTTAAATCTTTAAATTCACGATTACTTCCTCTCTTTATACTCAAAATCTTGTGATGAGTCTGAGCTCATTATTTTTGTGAAATATTCTTCTTTATGATTTTGTTTGAGATGATCTCTCTTTCTCTTTTTGTCTCTTTCTAGTCTTCGTGTCTGTGGCATTACAGATGTATCTTCTTTAACTCAGTGTTTGACAAAACAGAAACACTGCAGTTTCTAAAAGAGCTTGATCTGAGGTTTAATGAGATCAGAGACTCAAAGCAGCAGCTCATTGATGTGCTCTGAGACTCAAACTGTAAACTGAGGTGAGTAAACTTCACTTTGAGATATTAAAGAGATTCATTTAACTCTGATACGTGAACAAATAAAAGAGAAAGAGAACAGAAGCACACTGTCACACTTTATACAGCAGCAGCTGCTTTATTAATGATATCAGTAATAGTGAATCATTACAGTTTGAAATAGATTTGATCAGATTGTAGGAAAAGCAGGTCAAATCAGAGCAGATTCAGCTTCGGCTCACAGTCGTCCAGCATCACATGATCAATGTCTCTGTCTCTTGTGTGTTTTTACTTTGACAAGCAACACCTCACTTTACTTTACACTTACTTCATGTAAGAGATAATGTTCATCCAGACACTTTTCACAGAATAAACCTGACTGGGTGATCAGGACTAATATCTCCTGAAGAGACTTATTCTGTGATAATCACACTTATTATGCTCTTTCTTAATTAGACTAATAGAATAATTAGACACAAATTATTACTTTGAGTTAAAGTATATTTTTAGCTCTTTAAATGCAAAGCTTTGGTCAAAAAAAAAAACAGTTCCTAAAAACGCAGGTGAACCTGGAAGTTTAGTTTGTGTTTCTCTTTATATTCACTCGATAGAGACAGAAACAGAATGTTTTGATGTTTTTTTAGATGTTTTGATGTGAACCGTAGCTTCCCTGCTGAAAAAAACTGGAATTGATGTTCTACATGAGTTATATTTAAAACACAAATACAGTTTTATAAATACATATTCAAACTCCGGTAACTGTACATTTAGAAATGTATGACATGTGTTTAAGCTGTGGGTTCAATCAAAAGGTGCCGCTAGATAAAGTGTTCAGTATAGATACACATGAAGTACACTTAAGTATAATCTGTCAGGACAGACGAGCAGACCCAACTGCAAAAGAAAATAATTTATTTGAACAAATAAAGGTCTTTGTCTAATAGTCCAAAAGGGGGTGAAACAACTGGCAGTCCACTCCAGCCACAATCCCAGCTGTAGAGGAGGTGAAGGATGGGTCATCTGACAGACACAGTTTGAAGGGATGAAGGGTAAACCAGGCCCAACCGGTGGGGCAGGAAAAGGTGGCCGGTGATAAGCCTCCCACTGGAGCCGCGTCCAGCATCCGCCCACTAGAGGACCGAGACAGGCACTGGCACCCGAAGGTCGTCGGAGAGAGGAGAGTCTTGAGCTGGGCAAAAAGGTGAACTGAGAGGTGGGGGCAGAAGACGGGGAAAACAAGAAACTAACAAACAAAAAAAAAAATAGAAAAAGCAAAAACAATAACTAGACTGAGAACAGGACTAAGACTAGACAAACACAAAACTGATCAAACTAGTCAACAGAGTTTCAGAGTTAGAATGAACTAACACCAGACGACGGACTGACAAAGGACATAAAACACGAGGAGATTAAGTAGGAGGGTAATTAACAGAAATGGGGTGCAATTACAATTAGGGTTAACAAGAGGGGAGGAGTTAACAGCAAAGCACATGGCGAGCTGTCAAAACAAAGGCCATGTGCTTCAAGACATCAAAACAAGAAAACACAACAGGCTACTGCCAATCCCTGACAGTACCCCCTCTCAGGAACGCCCCAGGCGTATCAAGGAGGATAATCCCTGCGCCGGCGGAAATCCTCAATGAGCGACGGATCCAGGACGCCCTGAGCCGAATCCATGACCTCTCCTCAGGACCGTAACCCTCCCAGTCCACCAGGTATTGAAAACCTCTTCCCCTACGATTTAACGTCTAACAATCTCCGGACAGTGTAGACCGGAGAATCATCCACTAGACGAGGGGTGGGGGTGGGAGAAGAGGCATTAGTGTTAAGATGGGAGCGAATGACAGGCTTAACCCTGGATACATGAAAAACAGGGTGTACCCGACCAAGGGAGGAGGGTAACTTGAGCCTAACAACCACCGGACTGAGAACCTTGGTGATCTGGTATGGACCTATGAACCTGGGCGCCAGCTTGCATGAGAAGTCGCCCTGAGAGGCAGGTCCTTGGTGGAGAGCCATACCTTCTGACCACAAATGTAGTGAGGGGCTGGAGTCCGATGACGGTCGGCTGCTGCCTTGGTGCGTCTAGAGGTCTGGGCCAAGACCCTCCTGGCCTTATTCCAGGTCTTACGACACCTCCGGACAAAGGCTAGAGCACACGGCACCGCAGTGTCGGGTTCCTGGATGGGAAACAAGGGGGTTGATAACCAACACAACATTCAAAGGGTGACATACCTGTGGATGCCACTGGTAGAGTATTGTGGGAGTACTCTACCCAGGAAAGCTGCTGATGGTCGATAACCAGTAGCGCGGTCTCCTTGGCTGAGAGGAGTTTGGGAAGGGCAATGAAATGAACTGATTTTGAGAACCGATCCACCACCGTAAGGATGGCGGTGTTGCCCTTAGAGGGGGAGGCCAGTAACAAAGTCCAAGGCAACATGAGACCAAGGACGGGTGGGAATAGGGAGGGGACATAACAGACCTGACGGAGGCTGGTTAGAGGTCTTCGTCTGGGCGCAGACTGAGCAAGCCAACACAAACTGCCTGACATCCTGGCCTATAGATGGCCACCAAAATCATTGACGGATGGCTGCCAACGATCTCCTGACTCCGGGTGACAGGTTAGCTTGGAGTCGTGGACCACTGGAGAACTTCAGAGCGAAGGGGCTCAGGAACAAACAACCGACCCGCTGGACACCCCACAGGAACAGCCACTCCTCGACCGGCCTCGCTGACAAGTCTCTCAATCTGCCAAGTAAGGGCCCCACAACCACCCCATGAGGGAGGATCGGGTCGGTAGAAGCCACTTTTCCGGGGCTCAAAAAGGCGAGACAAGGCGTCAGGCTTGACGTTCTTCGATCCGGGCGGCACGAGAGGGTGAACCTGAAGCGATTGAAAAAAAGTGCCCAGCGAGCCTGCCGAGAACTCAGCCGCTTGGCTGAACGGATATATTCTAAATTTTTGTGATCCGTCCAGACCAAAAAAGGCTGAGTGGCCCCCTCCAACCAGTGACGCCACTCCCCCAAGGCCAGCCTGACTGCCAGCAGCTCCCTGTTGCCGATGTCGTAATTCCGTTCAGCAGGGTTCAGACGGTGCGAAAAGAAAGCACAGGGATGTACTTTCCCATCCTGGGAGGAGCGTTGGGACAAGACAGCGCCGACCCCGACATCTGATGCGTCAACCTCAACAATGAATTGTCTCTTAGGATCTGGAATAGAGAGAACAGGAGCAGAGATAAACCGGGACTTAAGATTATCAAAGGCCTCCTGAGCCCGAGGATTCCATACGAAAGGTGACTTAGTAGAGGTGAGCGCAGTTAAGGGTGCAGCCACCTGGCCAAAATTCCTGACAAACCGCCTATAAAAATTGGCGAATCCCAGGAATCGCTGCAGAGCCTTTCTAGAGTCGGGTACCGGCCATTCGGCGACTGCCTTCACCTTGACAGGGTCCGGTTTAACCTCCCCTTCCGAAACAATGAACCCAAGGAATGAGACCGACTTGGCGTGGAACTCGCACTTCTCCGCTTTGACAAAGAGCTGATTCTCTAGCAAACGTTGGAGAACAAGGCGAACGTGGTGGGTGTGTACCCGGAGAGAGGGGAGAAGATGAGAATATCAAGGTACACAAAAGACAAAACGGTTAATCATGTCTCCCAACACACTGTTAACCATGTTCTGGAAGACAGCAGGAGCGTTCGTGAGACCGAACGGAAGGACCTGATATTCATAGTGTCCCGAGGGAGTGTTGAATGCTGTCTTCCACTCATCACCCTCCCGGATCCTGACTAAGTGGTAGGCATTGCGGAGGTCTAACTTGGTGAAGACCTTAGCTCCTGCAAGAGCTCAAAAGCAGAAGACATCAAGGGTAAGGGGGTACCTATTCTTAACCGTGATGTCATTGAGTCCCCTGTAATCAATGCAGGGACGCAGAGAACCATCCTTCTTTTTAACAAAGAAGAAACCAGCACCAGCGGGAGATGAGGAGTGGCGAATGAGTCCATTACGGAGCGATTCCTGGATATAAGTGTCCATAGCCTCTCGTTCAGGAGCAGACAGGAGAATAACCGTCCCTGGGCAGAGAAGTGCCTGGGAGGAGGTCGATAGCACAGTCGTAGGGTCGGTGGGGAGGAAGGGATAGAGCTCGGGACTTGCTGAACACCCGACTCAGATCGTGGTACTCCACCGAACGCCAGAGACATCCACCTCCTGATCCTGAGAAAGGGAGATACAGAGACAGGAGAAGCAGCACCCAAACAAGACACATAACAAGACTTGTTCCAAGACAAAATTAAATTATGGGACCAATCAATGTGAGGACCATGCCGCCTCAACCATGGATGCCCCAAAACAAGACAAGCCTGTTGGGAGTCCAGGAGAAGCAGCACAATGTCCTCACAGTGATTGCCCGACACAAGACTTACACTGGGAGTGGAATGCGTGATGGTGGAAAGTTTTTGGCCAGACAGACCCCATACAGGAACAGGAGAAGTGAGTGGAATGGCAGGGATACCCCAATTTTTAGCAGTCCGGACATCGAGGAAGTTGGCCTCGGCCCCAGAGTCAATCAGAGCCTCACAGCTGTGAGAGGTTCCTTGACAGGTGATTACTGCTGGAAGGAGGGTACGGGAATAGGAAGAGGGCATAGGAGACGAACCCACTAGGACGCCCTGGTATTCTAGTGGGCCTTGGCTCTTTAAAGGGCACGTAGAGACCCGATGTCCAGAGTGGCCACAGTACAAACACAATCCCTGAGCCAGACGATGTTGTTTCTCCTGAGCCGTGAGGTGGAGACGACCTAATTGCATAGGCTCAGGATCACTGGAAGACAGGGATGGTGAGCCCTCGATGCTCTGGGAGTCCTTGGTGCAGCCCACGCGGGCCGTGGAAAGAGACACTTTTCGCGAAGTTGGATCCGGGCCTCGGCGCGCAATGCCAAGCTGATGAGATCCTCCAGATCTGCCGGGTCTCCTGAGCCGCAATCTCATCCTGGATCTGAGGATCCAACCCCTCTCGAAACAAGGCACGCAAGGCACCCTCATCCCACTGGCACTCAGCGGACAGTGTCTTGAACTGGATGAGGTAGTCAGTGACAGTTTGACTCTTCTGACGGAGTCGAACGAGCTTAGCAGCCGCCTCATCTCCCCTGACGGAACGGTCAAACAACCTTTTCATCTCAGTGCTGAAATTTGCAAAGCTGGAGCATATAGGTGACTGAGCATCCCACACGGCTGTCCCCACGCCGAGCCTTGCCGGTGAGAAGAGTGATGGCGTAAGCAACCTTAGTTTGTTCGGAGGCGTAACGACCAGGCTGAAGTGTAAACACCAGGAGCATTGGGACAAAAAGGCTTTGCAAGAGTTCGGGTCCCCGTCATAGGGAGGTGGATTGTTGGCATGTAGCTCAGGGTTGGAATGAATGTGGGATGATACTCGGATCTCCCGCTGAAGATCTTGAACCCGGTCGTTTAAATTAGCCAGTTGAGAGGTGAGGGAATCAACCTCCTGAGAGGTAGTTGAAGGCTGATTGGCATGATGTCCAATCATAGCCCCTGGTGGGCCAGAGCGGTGCGGACATAGTCTTCTTCCGCTGGGTCCATATTGGTCAGTCCGTACTGTCAGGACAGACGAGCAGACCCAATTGCAGAAGAAAATAATTTATTTGAACAAATAAAGGTCTTTGTCTAATAGTCCAAAAGGGGTTAAACAACTGGCAGTCCACTCCAGCCACAATCCCAGCTGTAGAGGAGGTGAAGGATGAGTCATCTGACAGACACAGTTTGAAGGGATGAAGGGTAAACCAGGCCCAACCGGTGGGGCAGGAAAAGGTGGCGGTGATAAGCCTCCCACTGGAGCCACGTCCAGCATCCGCCCACTAGAGAGGACCGAGACAGGCACTGGCACCCGAAGGTCGTCGGAGAGAGGAGAGTCTTGAGCTGGGCAAAAAGGTGAACTGGAGAGGTGGGGGCAGAAGACGGGGAAAACAAGAAACTAACAAAAAAAAAAAAAAAAAAATAGAAAAAGCAAAAACAATAACTAGACTGAGAACAGGACTAAGACTAGACAAACACAAAACTGATAAAACTAGTCAACAGAGTTTCAGCGTTAGAATGAACTAACACCAGACGACGGACTGACAAAGGACATAAAACACGAGGAGATTAAGTAGGGAGGGTAATTAACAGAAATGGGGTGCAGGAGTGTAGAAAACAATTAGGGTTAACAAGAGGGGAGGAGTTAACAGCAAAGCACATGGCGAGCTGTCAAAACAAAGGCCATGTGCTTCAGGACAACAAAACACAAGACAAACACAACAGGCTACTGCCAATCCCTGACATAATCTTGATCAACTTTATATTATGTTGCTCATGTCTGTGTACTTTAAATTATAATGACGTTGTATAAAGTCTGCAACACATCTGTGACAATCTTTTGGTTACACAAGTAGCTGTGTAACAGACTCTGCCTGTTAGAAATGTGTAGCAGTAGCAGCCTATTACATACATACAACATAATTGTAAATACAAACTATTCCAAACTGTTAAAATAGGTTAAAAAGTATTAACCTGAGCTGTACTTTATTCCCAAAACTCTGATTATCTTCTTTTCTGTCCCACCTTACAGTGTAGATCAAGATCCATCACAAGAAATACCTGAAAGAGTTCAGTCACTGAAAAACGATAAATGCTGTATATCATAGTTTGAGATCATCTTGAGAGGAGCAGTGAACATCAGATGAAGATCCACAGAAGAGCTTCACTACTGTGTCTATGAGGAGAAATAAATGTGTGATAAATATGATTCATACAGGTGAAGAGACTTTACAATCAAATAATGCAGCATGTGTGTTAGAAACATGATATTGAATCATTAATATTGATATAATACTCAACCTAATGATCATGTTTAATTTAAAAGCTGAAGTGAGTTGGTCTGGCTCTTCAGTTTCGTAATATTTGTATTAAAAAGGTTTGGTTGTTTTACTTCAATGAATGTTTATATTTTGAATACACCTATATTAACCATTAAGAGTTTTCCTCAATAAACTCCCAGCTTGCTGCTTCCTGTGTCACAGACTCTTCTGTTGTTGTTTTTATGTTCCTCGTTCTCTATGGGACCTACTTTCTGTTGATTGTCATCATGTTCAGGTGTGTCTTGTTAATTACATCATTATGTCTCCTGTGGGATTTATGTTTTAAAGGATTTATGTTTTACAGGTTTTACTCAATAGAAGCACTGTGCCCAGGCCTCATAAAGGCTCTGTGTTTTTCCATTTGATATTATGTGTTTTTCCATTTGATATTATGTGTTTTTCCATTTTGATATTATGTGTGTATGTGCTGTACAAAATGTCTTATCTACAGAAACAAGATATGGAGACTGCTGAGCTCATCTACTGGTCGAGAAGAAACAACTGCACCTGGTTCTGTGAAGGACACCCTGAATGGGAGGAAGACCCAAGCACAAGAATATAAATATTGTGTGAAATGTAGTGTGAGCATACAGGACTGCCCTGCATGCCTTGATGCTGTTGTTCTGTATCCTGAGCTCAGTCTCAATTATTCTGACTTTATTAAACTTAAGATTTTAAATTTAAGAGTAAGTCTCATCATTGACAGACCTGAACCTGGGAGGGAAACAACGAAGATTTTTTTCCCAACACTCCCCAATATAACTTCCTGTTTTTTTTTTTTTTTTTTTAGTGCTAATGGTCCGCTCTTCATCGTAGTTTAATGTGGTTATTTTCTGTCTGTTATTTGCTCCTTTGTTTAAGATTAAATACTACTAAGATTATATTCTCATCGAGTCCTCTTTCTCCTGACCACACCGTGACATCCTTGTAGTAAGACCCTTGTTTATATTCGTGTGGCAGAACGGTATAGTTTTTAACAGCAACACTAAACTTTCACGAAGGACATCCGACTACGCCACCCTAAGGATTATTCCCAGGCAACAAACTTAGAATTGGATACAGGTTCAGATCCCTCATATAAAAAGTTAAGCAGGACAGTGACATTAGTACACATTTTAAAATGCTTTCACAAGAAAAAAGCACCGCTTCAAAAAGAATACAAATACAGAAATAATTCAACGTTGGGTTCCTACAATAAAGTCACATACATCCAGCATGGATGAAGCTTCCAGCGGCAAGAGGAGTTTAGTTTTTACGATCACACACACACACACACACACACCACCAGGAGAGAAACCCAACCACCAGTGGGACCCCGGCTCCTGAAATGAAGCAAACAAAAAATAAATACAAGTTATAACATTAGCCACAACAAAACCACACCAACAAGGGTACAAGCAAAAAAGAAAACAGTATTTAAGTCACAAAAAGACAACTCAACTCGAACATCAAATATAGCTAAGGGCACAGGTTTGTCAATCATGCCCTCCGATCAAACAGTGGGGTTCAGGAAATCATGCCTATTTGGCACCTAACAACATTACCTCTACATAAGTATATTAACAGATTAAAAACACAGGCTCGGAAGAATGTACGTTACCTGAAAGGAGAACAGTCATCAGCTCCACTAACACCACACCAGCTCTACAATACAAACGGTACACTATAATGAGCAGGAACACTTTAAAAACCACATGCACTCAACGGGTCTTAAGGTATCTACCTGTTAAAAACAGCGCGTGCTTACCTGCAGCTAGTCCTCACGGACAATGAACACCGGCGGGAAAATGAAAAACCAAGCCACCCTTAAATTAACTGTAGAGCTTCCTGATAGATGAAGACCGATGTCAATCACTTAGTCCTGTCACATTCGGATATATTTTAGGGTTAAGAGATGTACAATATAGCCATGCAGTATAGTGCATTAATATGTGTTTTATGCTCCCTGAACTAAAGTGTTCTTTCCTTTTTTTGTCAAATTTTGTACGAGCTCTCAAAAAAAGCCTTCAAAGTTGACAAATGTTTAAGATCGAGGTGATTGAAGAAGATGAGTATTATCTGCAGGAGAAGGAAAAACACTGAGTAACAGCAGGTGGAGCTGGAGTACTGAAGTAGTGTGTGATCTGCTGTTAGAAGAAGGAAAAAAACAGGTGTGTTTGTGCTTCACTTTCCTGTCCAGGTGTTTGTTTAACAGCGATCACAAAACCGAAAGTGTTTTAAAGACTTCTGGATTCTATTTCTACAACATCGTCTCAACTACTGCGAGTAAGTTTGAATACTTTCACGATTACACTTATTTAGGAAAATGATGAAGGGATTTTATGGATAGATCCTGCGTGATTTGTTAAGTTATAACTGTCGTCGAAGTCACGAACACAGAGAAGCAGAAAGATACAACTAAAACAACCCCTTTAAGGCTGCGCATATTTAACAAATCTGTAAAAAAGAAAACATTGTAGCGTTGAGAATAATTATGAAAGGGTTTTTTATTTTCTCCATTATTTTTAGACACGAAATTAAAAGTATTCTGTGATCATAACAAACCAGTTTTTCCAGTTGGAGAGTAAATAAACTCGAAATGATTATTCTTATAAACTTCTTAATGCAAATATAGATGTGTTCATGAAATGTGGAGCATATTTTATTTTTATATTGAGTTTGATAACTAGTTATTTTCTTTATTTTGTATTCCTCTGAACTCTCATGATCTTGATCTCAGACAGAGACACAGGGTCATGTTCAGGAAATGAGGAACATCTGATGATCTTCAGAGACACAAAGATCTCAGAGAAGAGAAGAAAAAGATGAGTCTCTCAAAGAAACAGAGGTAAGACTTGAGTCTGCTTTCAGAGAAAAAACTACACTTTTCAACAAGCAGTGTTTTCTCTCTATTGTCGTGTCAAAGGATTTGCAAAAGCACATGAAAACTTCCTGTAAATGTTTTTAGCTTGTCACAGATTGAAACGGCATAGAACCTGTTAAAGTCTACTATGCAGGAATTTTTAGTTATGTCTAATTTATAAGGCTGCACGAACATTTTTATAATGGAGGTCAATATTGCAATATGTGATTGTGATTACAATAAATGGTATTGAGTCCAATGAATGGGTTATGAAGGAAAATGCACACAAGATTCATGATAATGCTGAAATTTGTATTTGTAAAACTAGAAATGTTATTATTTCTACAAAATGAAACAATGTTTGCATTAACATAAGCTTGTTTCTGAAAAGTGTTGCTAAATTAAATAAACAATAAATAAAAACATACACGTTTTTACAAAAGATATTTTAAACATATTTGTCCAATACAAACAGAGACGTTTAAGCAGGATGTAACATATGCTACACAAATTCTTTTGAAAACTACATAAAATTGTGTTTCACTCGATCAAACTCAAACCACTAAAACTTTTTTTTAATGACCACCAGCTGTGTTTCCAATGTAATGTATAAAAAACAAGCATAAAACCTACATTTTTGTTCTTATTGATGCAAAACATACAATTTAGACATATTTCAGTGTTTAAAGTGTACGAATCATTACATGTATTTAGTTAGAAAACATAAAATATTTATGTGTGGTATTTGTATTAGTGCATTTTTATTTTTTTGTCAATGAGTGATTTAGATTTTCAGACCCCTTAACCTGACCCCAAACCTAAACCTACCCATTTTATATATATTTTCGTAGCAACATAGCATTTTAAATAATTTCTAGAGTCGCTAATCCCAGGCCTACCTCTAAACCTAAACATAGATATCTCTGTAGAGTATAAGAAAAGCATGACAGACAGATAAAAGAATATGAATCTGGAAGATTTGGATTACAACGTACTAATAAAATAGTTTCATTTTGTAATTATTTTGTGTTTTTGGTGTATTTTATAGTTCTAATGTCAGTCACAGCATGTCAGAGAAAACGTCTTTTGTGGTCCATGGCATGTAAGTTAGACGTTAAATGACAATTTAAAGGGTAAACTATTGCAGAAATGTTATTTATTTTAAAGGTTTAAAATTAAGCCTTTTTTAACATTATAAAGGCCTGTTTTGGTGCAGAAATCACACAGAACAGAATAAAATATATCATTTTATATATACGTATATTACGTATAGAACGGTTTAATAATGCAATTTCAAACAAGGTCATTGATATGACAACAAAAAAATGATCAATTATCAATACAAATTATCATGAGATCTCGTTGGCTTTTCCTGGTTGATATAAACTCCGCTTGTGGTTAATATAAGACTGAAGAGAATGTAGCTGAATGCTACACAATAATAGAAATGAAGCTCATTTGTTACTTGAAGATGCTGACAGAAGAGAGCTTGAACTCTACTGTGATGGAAGCGGACTTAGTCTCTTTCTCTTTTCTTTTTAGCTTCTAATAAATGATTATATTAAAGTTTAAAAGCTCTCCCTTCTTTGTGTCATCAGTGTAAGATCAGGCTCTCATGTGTCCAGCTCTGTGTCTGTGAAGAGCAACCGGTCAAAAGATAAACCACCGGTATTCAGTGAGGAAACACCATCAGCTACTGAAAGGTATTTCATGTGTTTTGTGTTTTTGAGGTCAAATCCCTGCTCTCTCCTTCACTGATCGCTCCCTGTTCAATCTCATGAGGACTTTTGACTAACTCAGATAAGCCTTTCCAGTTTGAGGTCTACTGTTGAGTTTCTCCCCGTTTGGGGTTTAAGATGTTGTTAATAAATTAACTTGAATCTCCTCCAGTCTGCCTGAGCGTGACACCATGAAACAAACTGGCAGTTTTGAGTTTTCGTCACCAGATTATATTGCAGTTACGTAATAGTTAGCTGGGATAGCATTATCTTATTTCTCAACTGAAATGTTTGTGATAGAAAGTAAATTACACAATGAAAGCTCCCTGTCTAGTGCTACTTTATAGTAATTTAGTCATACAGACAGACACTAGGGAGAATTAATTCACTGAGGAAAATACACCTTGCAATCAATCATGAAAGTATCTATTTATCTACAGAAATTAAACCTTTTCAAATGATACTGAAGAATCTTGCGTAGTAAAATATGTATCATAATCTTTTGTGTCATCAGTGTAAGATGAGAATGAAATTGCATCAGATACTAAAAGGTATTTCACGTAATTTGTATTATGTGGCACTAGATAATTTATATCACTAATATCCCAATGGAGAAGTTAACTAAATAAAGCAAACAATCACAGATCATAATATCTGCTTTCCTTTTTAAGTCAGTCAGGAGTTTCTTTCCAGTAAAACAATTAAACAAGCAGTCACATAGAGGGATAAAATTAACCATAGAGACATGAATTTGTCCATTCATCTGTTTAATTATCAATTGCCGCATTAAACTTCTTCAAACAAGACTGAAGAACCCTGTATTACTGCTTTTTTCCCTATTACTTGTGTCATTAGTTCCTTCCTGAAAGGACAGAAAAGATCAAAATAGGCCCCTCTGTGTTTAATAATAATTTTTATTATTGTTTTGTATTAATTTTTTATTATTCATTAATATTGTTTACTTATTTTTTGTTTGTTTATAATACTACAGTCTTCAACATGAACCATTAGCCTCAGACTTTCAGATTAACAGGAATCACAGAAATTTCCCAGACAACCTCCTAGGAATCTTTCAGGTAGAATAAAATGTTTTCATGAATGTTTATAGAAAACAAATTCTCTCACTAGACAATTTTTCTTTTACAAAGACTTTGAATCACTGATTATATAATTTGGACTAAATATGGATGTTGTCTTATTCCATTTTGTTCTTTTGTTTGTAGGACCTTGAGAAGAAAATAATTACATTTCTAAAAAATGAGCTTGAAATGTTCAAGAAAATTTTACAGAAAGAGAACAAGCAACACTTTGTGGAGAATTTTAATGAGAACAGAAGCAGTAACAGAGAAGCAGCTCTTGATCTCACGCTCTACTTCCTGAGAGAGATGAAGCAAGATATAGCTGCCGATACTCTAGAAGGTAAGAGACAATGTTCACTATTTTCAGTTCTTCATCAATCTGTTTTCTCTTCCACAGTCACTGTTATAACTCGGAGGAAGCTGTTCATATGCCTCTCTCATTACGTGTTCATAACCTGCCCTGTCTCTTCCAATGACAGACTTCCTTTAGACTTCCACATTCTGTTCTGTACATAACAATCCCAGACACTAAACAATATGTGTACTTTATTTCTGTGTTCAGATGAGCTGATCTTCATTCATCAGCTAAAGTGTAGCCTAAAGAAGAAGTATAAGTGTGTGTTTGAAGGAATCACAAAGCAAGGAGACTCTACACTTCTGAAGAACATCTACACAGATCTCTATATCACTCAGGGTTGTAGTGAACAAGTCAATACTGAACATGAGGTCAGACAGATTGAAGTTGCTTCCAGACGTCATGAAACACAAGAGAAACAGGTTGAGTGCAAAAATTTGTTTGAAGCATCTGAACAAGACGAGCAGATCAGAACTGTACTGACAAAAGGAGTCGCTGGCATCGGAAAATCAGTCTCTGTGCAGAAGTTTGTTCTGGATTGGGCCGAAGGAAAAGAAAATCAAGATATCAGCTTCGTGTTTCCTCTTCCATTCAGAGAGATGAACTTAAAGGAGAAAGAAAAACTAAGTTTGATGGACCTTATATCTCAGTTTTTCCCAGAGACGAAAGGACTGAATCTTACAAGAAGAAATCAGTTCAAAGTCCTGTTCATTCTTGATGGATTGGATGAATGTCGACTTCCTCTAAACTTTAAGGATAATGAGATATTGTGTGATGTTTTATCAGCAGCATCTCTGGATGTTCTCCTAACAAACCTGATCAAGGGAAATCTGCTTCCTTCTGCTCTCATCTGGATCACCACCAGACCAGCAGCTGCCAGTAAGATTCCTCCTGAATGTATCGAGCTGCTGACAGAGATACGAGGATTCAATGATGCACAGAAGGAGGAGTACTTCAGAAAAAGATTCACAGATCAGAATCAGGCCAAAGAAATCATCGAACATGTTAAACAATCAAAAGTCTCTTTATCATGTGCCACATCCCAGTCTTCTGCTGGATTTCAGCCACAGTTCTCCAGAACATTTTAGAGGAGAAACGAAAAAATGTGATGAAAAATAATGAGTCTGAAGATGCCTCCAAAACACTACAGGAGTCAAATACTGAAGACACTCCTAAGACTCTGACACAAATGTACACACACTTTCTTAGATTTCAGATCCAGCAGAGCAGAAGAAAGTATGATGGAGAACACACACCAGATGTTTCTTGGGATAAAGATGCTATCTTTCACTGGGGAAACTGGCATTTGATCAGCTGGAAAGAAACAATGTGGTCTTCTATGACACAGATCTGGAAGCCTGTGGTATTGACGTCTATAAGGCATCAGTATACTCAGGCATGTGTACCCAGATCTTTAAGGAGGAAACAGGGATCGTTCTTGGTACCATGTACTGCTTCGTTCACTTGAGCATTCAAGAGTTTATTGCAGCTCTTTATGCTCATCTGTTTCTGGACATCAACAAAAAAAGTGTGTTTGATCAAGACTCTACACAACAAGAAAACAAAAGTGAAATTGATTTGCTCAAGACTGCAGTGGACAAGGCTCTAGAGAGTGATAATGGACACCGAGATCTTTTTCTTCGATTCCTCCTTGGTTTGTCACTCCAGTCCAATCAGAGACTCTTACAGGGTCTGTTGACACAGAAAAATAAAAATGACCCGAGCAAAAAAGAAATAGTTGAGTACATCAAGCAGAAATTTGAAGCTAATCTGTCTCCAGAGAGATCCATCAATCTGTTCTACTGTCTGAATGAATTGAACGACCAAACTCTGGTGAAAGAGATTCAGACCCACCTTAACAAAGGGAGACTTTCATCTGCTGACCTTTCACCTGCCCAGTGGTCTGCTTTGGTATTTGTGTTGTTGACATCAGAGGAGGAGCTGGAGGAGTTTGATCTTCAGAAATTCAAGAAATCAGACGAGTGTCTCATTAGGTTATCAGCAGTCATCAAAACCTCCAAAAGAGCTCTGTAAGTCATTTAACATATTTTGTTTTCATTTTAAAATTGCATTTATCTACATTGAAACATCATATTTAGACACCCCTGATTTTATATTCATTATTAACCATATGCCAATTACAAGTATAGGGTTAAATCATAACACATTTTGTTCAACTTTTTATTATAATGACTAATATTATTTTAATTATTACTATTATTTTCCTTTAAAAATGGCAGTCCTTTATACTCCAATATGCACTTCAGCTTCTTCTTCCAAGACACTCAGTAAGATAATAGAGCAGCCTTTTGAAACAAATTATTTTATATATGAATTTTGAATCTCTCTCTCTCTCTCTCTCTCTCTCTCTCTCTCTCTCTCTCTCTCTCTCTCTCTCTCTCTCTCTCTCTCTCAAAAAATATATAAATAAATATATGTATACACACTGTGACGAGTTGGCTGCCCCTCCTCGTTATTGTCATCTTCACCCCGACCTTTATTCGCCGCCCTTCACCAGGCTCCCGACGGGAGTGGGTGTGTTCGAGAGGAGGGGCGTGGTATTGGTCAGGTCTGGCGGCGTGTGACGAGGCACACCTGAAGTGCATTTAGCTCGTCACCGTCGCCATTATATGCCGAACACGTCCCTCCTCGGGAGACCGATCTCTTCCCCCGTGCATGCACGCTGGTGTCCTCGTGGGTCCAGGAAGGGTGCGTGAAGGAGCTCGTCCCGCCGCTAGACAAGCGCGTCGTGGGACCCCGTACAGTCCAGGCGACGACCGCACCCGGATATGGCTGACGGGCCAGGATGCCGAGCCGTTAAATCCCCTAAATCTCTCTGACGAGAACACGGCCTTAACCTTCACTAACCCGGAGCAATGCACGAGGACACCAGATCCCCTTTTATTTGGACACTTTCCCCCTTGGACACTTTATTTTGTATTTATTTTATATTTTGTTGAATAAAAAGCCTCTCCGAGGCCTGACGCCACGCCCACTGTGTCTGTCGTTGGCTCCTCCCGTGACAACACACAGACACATACACATACATACACAGTGGGTATGGAAAGTAGTCGGACCCTCTTAAATTTTAACTCTTTGATATATGGCAGCTATTTGCTAAAAGTTCATTTTTCCCTCGTTAGTGTACACACAGCACCCCATATTGACGGAAAACACAGAATTGTTGACGTTATTAAAAAAAACCTGAACAATCACATGGTCCTAAGTATTCAGACCCTTTGCTGTGACACTTATATATTTAACTCAGGTGCTGTCCATTTCTTCTGATCATCCTTGACGTGGTTCTACACCTTCATTTGAGTTAAGCTGTGTTTGATTTTACTGATTGGACTTTATTAGGAAAGCCACACACCTGTCTATCTAAGAACTTACAGCTCACAGTGCATGTCAGAGCAAATGAGAATCATGAGGTCAAAGGAACTGCTTGAAGAGCTCAGAGACAGAATTGTGGCAAGGCACAAATCTGGCCATGGTTACAAAAAAACAATTCTGTACTTAAGGTTCGCAGTGGCCTCCATAATACTTAAATGAAAGACATTTGGGATGACCAGAACCCTTCTTAGAGCTGGCATTCTGGCCAAACTGAGCTTTTGAGAAGTGCCTTGGTGAAAGAGGTAAAGAAGAACCCAAAGATCACTGTGGCTGAGCTCCAGAGATGCAGTCAGGAGATGGGAGAAAGTTGTAGAAATTCAACCATGACTGCAGCCCTCCACCA
Organism: Puntigrus tetrazona; assembly: GCF_018831695.1. Lineage (NCBI taxonomy): Eukaryota > Metazoa > Chordata > Actinopteri > Cypriniformes > Cyprinidae > Puntigrus > Puntigrus tetrazona. The sequence goes on from NC_056720.1 coordinate 1,230,286, forward strand.
GTCCGGGCTTTATGGCAGAGTGGCCTGCCAGAAGCCTCTCCTCAGTGGAAGACACATGAAAGCCAGTATGGAGTTTGCTAAGATGCTGAGAAATAAGATTCTCTGGAATGAGACGAAGATAGAACTATTGGCCTTAATTCTAAGTGGTATGTGTGGCAAAAACCAGGCACTGCTCATCACCTGTCCAATACAGTCCCAAGAGTGAAGCATGGTGGTGGGGGGAGCATCAGGTGGTGGCAGACAGAACTAGAGAGGATCTGCAAGGAGGAATGGCAGAGGATCCCCAAATCCATTTCATGGCTGTATTAGATCAAAAGGGTGCTTATAATTAATACTGAGTTTATACTTGGTTTGAATACTTAGGACCATGTGATATTTCAGTTTTTCATTTTTAATAAATATGCAAAAATGTCAACAATTCTGTTTTTTTCTGTCAATTTGGGGTGCTCTGTGTACAATAATAAGGAAAACAACTGAAAAAAAATAAAGCAAATGGCTGCAATATAACAGAGTGAAACATTTAAGGAGGTGTCATGAATGAGCGGTCTGAGGCGTGCGGATCCATATGCAGGCTTTTATTAAATGAAGACATGGTCAAAACAGGCAAGCGTCCAACAGGGCAAACAGGAGTATCAGAGACGAGGCAAACACAAAATCCAAGAACAGGCGAAGGTCAGGTCAGGCAGCAAACAATCAGAATATCCAAAGACAGGCAGGGTCAAAACCAGGGAAACAGGAAACTAGAAACAAACCAATAGCAATCCAAACAATGAAACAGGCGAACAATGCAACCTGCAGGTGAGTGGCTTGCTGCAGTTTTTATAGTCCTGGAACAGGAAGTTGTCGCAGAGGGAGTGGATGCAGATCACCCAGAGGTCAGGACTCCCTCTGCTGGCTTGGTGACAGGAGGTCTGCGTACTTTCTGTACCCACTGTATGTACTGTATAATGGTGTTTATTAAACTGTTATAAATTATATTTAATGGTTTTATGATTTGGTTTTATTTGTTCAGTTTATGGCACAATAAGTAACTGTGCATCAATTTGTGCTGAAAATCTTTTTCTAAAATACATTTCCAAGTGAGACTATCTCAACATCTTTTCAATGAACAAAATCACCAAAATCTGTTATTTATCGAGGGGTGTCTAAACTTTTGCATAAGATTGTGTGTGTGTGTGTGTATTATATATATATATATATATATATATATATATATATATATATATATATATATATATATATATAAAATGCAGTATACTTATATTTAATAATTGGTATCAATTTAATTTTTATATTTAAAAATATATATTACATGTATCTAACTCTGTGATTTGATTTATTTCTCTTGTAGGCTAAATGATTGTGGTTTAACAGACAAAAGCTGTTCAGCTCTGGCTTCAGTTCTTGAATCAGATTCCAGTCTGAAAGAGCTGAACATGAACAATAATAATCTACAGGATTCAGGAGTGAAGCTGCTCTGCACTGGACTGAAGAATGCTAATTGTAAATTAGAGATACTGAGGTAAGTTTTGTGACAATCTCTAGGTTTAATTAGAACTCACATACATCTTTTAACATGGACCTAGATAATGTGCCAAATAATTGAGGACAGAACTGCTTGAGCTTAGTGTATTTGATAGGCTTTAATCCTTTAAGCAGATAATTGCGACAAAACCTCATACTTGTTAAAATAGACTTCAGTTCCTATGGTGAATATGGTGCAATATTTTATTTGTATTCCCAAATACTAAATGGCAGACATATAGTACTTTGATTCTAGACCAAAATAACACCATGATCCTATGCAAAGTGTTTGAGAAAACAAAAGAAATATTTCTGTAAGCAGCACTAGCTCTATTGATCCAGCCAGAGCGGCTCTGGTGGGACAGGCCTCGGTATAAATATCTATTATTTCCTGAATATTACTGATGAACTGATCAAAATGTAAGATACTGTTCATGTGTGTGTGTTACTACTAGTGTAAAAATGTAGTAATAAATGTTAACTGATCATAATGTATACTACTGTTCATATGGGTTTTACCATTTATTTAATATAATAAATTAGCACTTCTGTTTTATTGTCGGTTTTCTATTGTCTGCTAATTTAGAATGAGGATAAAACATTCTGAACTTCAATTCAAATATTCTGAATAATATGAATATTATGAAACTCGGAATGGACCATCCCCTGATAACTTCATAATAGGCAAATTACGTTAGTATATTTACAGCCCACATAAACTTTCGACCATTCCCAACATTTTTTTAATTTACAGTAGATCTCTATCTTTAAGTCCTTTCAAGCCACAAGCTTTTGAAAACCTAGCGCCTAAAGGTTTAATTCCAGCATGAACTCTATATTTCAGTTCCTACCTCAGAATTTCAATGTGGTTTAGAGTGGACTTATGTTATGGCATTTCAAAACATAAATGTTCTTGTTTTATACTAATATAATTTGGATAAAAGACTTGATGAAAGAAACTCCAGAATATACAGAATGCACTTTGGAGAAACTCAGGTTAATGTAGTGAAATATTGTTTGGTTTTAATGACGACATTCTCTTCTGATCAAAATGAAAACATTACTGTAATAATCTGTAATATTACTGTAATTAATACTGTAATAATAAGTCATGCTCCTTTCAGATGGGGACTTTTCCTTTCTTCTCTAACTAGAAGGAGAAAGCTATTAAACCTTTTTTGCAGTAATATTAATTATATAACCTGAATATGATTTAAAAACCTTTTTTAGACTCTCAGACTGCAGTATCAGTGAAGAAGGTTATAAAGCTCTGTCTTCAGCTCTGAGATCAAACCCTTCACACCTGATAGAGCTGGATCTCATAGGAAATGATCCTGGATCATCAGGAGTGAAGGAGCTCAGTGATTTACTTCAGGATCCTAACTGTCAACTAAACACACTGAGGTGAGTTGTATATATAAATATTATATTAGAATATTTAGGTGCAGCTGCTGTTTTTTTGATGATAAATGTCAACACAGTTGTGTTAAAAGTTATAGGTAACTCAGAAATTTTGTGTGGGATTCAGTAGTTTGGGGCAATAATTAACATTTATGATTGTGGATATTTCTCATGAAAAAATATTCAGTGTGGCTAATTATTTTGATTGTGTAAATGATACTGAATGCAATGCACATTAATTTCCATCAAGATCAGATTCACAACACTGTAGATCTACTACAGCAGATCTATATAACGTCTGAAGCTTCTTCTCATAAGGAGCTGCAGAATTACTGCTGTATCAACACAGACATCAGTTAAATACAACTATCCAGAGATGGTCTGAACTCAGATCATATTCTCTGTTAGTGGATCAGTAATCAAGTGTTTGGTGAATTCTGCTTCATAATTATAGAAAGAGCCAGCATTAAAAAAATCTCAATAAAATATATCAATATGAAGGTTTAGCTGTCACAAGCTAGTTATTGCTTTTTTTATCTCCTGCATAAAAACCAGAAAGATCTTGAGAATTTTAAGAATCGTGATCTAGTGAGCTTTTACCTGAGTTTCTTTTAATATTTGTTTGCCTTTTGTCTTTAAAAAAATAACAAAATAAATACATACATAAATACATTTATTTACTTAAGTGTTCAAGCTTTAAAAACTTGAACTAGGTCTGTTTGTTTTGGGCAGTGTTTGATAATCTTTAAATGTTTTGTGAAGCAGAGCACACTAAACTGAATCCTGCTTCATCTTGTATTCTGCAGGTTTTTGGGTCCTGCTGCAGATGAAGGCTGTCAGTATGTGACTGGAATCGTGGGTAAAAACCCGTTACTCCTGAAAGAGCTGAATCTGAGTGAACATGAACTAGAAGACACACGAGTGAATCAGATCTCTGCTCTACTGCAGGATAAACACTGTCAGATCAACACACTGAAGTGAGTATCTTACAACATTTCACATGTGTTGGAAACTTTTTTTGCTTCTTTTTAAGAAGAGACCAGAAGACTCTTGGTAAAGCAGGAGTTTGTTTTTATTTCGTTGCTGTAGTCATCTGCAAGAAGTCTTGAAGTAATCTTTAGGAAAATCGTCAAGCAATGTCCAAGAAAAAAAATCTAACTAAAACCTAGCACAGAGAAGTTTATATGTTTTAAGGGGAAGGAGTACATAGAGGTGGAGACCACTGAAACAAAAGTATGCAAATACAGAACAGGACCTTAGCCCAGAACAGGAAATTTCCAGATCCATCATCTATTTAGCATACAAGTGTCATTTAAACGCATAAGTGCTATAAACAAAAGGCACAGTTGTACCTTTTGATTAGGATTCACACTTAATTTGGGAAAACCTGCCAGATGTTCAGTAACTGAAAGACAAAAGATTACTGTCTCAGGGTTTGGACTTCCTGTGCTTATATTGTAAATTACAATATACTTTCAGACCGGAAGCTGTGTGTAACTTTTTATAAATTTGTAATTCAACACATTTCACATGACTAGTTATGTTACAGCAGTCTATTGTAATTCTCATTTGAGTCCAACTCCTCGCTATAAAGCTTTATCTAGCTGTTTTATCAAGAAAATTTGAATCACTAAAACTCTGATAAATATGCAGTATATTTATGGTTTATGTAATTTATACCAATTAATTTTTGCATTTTTGTATTTAATAACTATATTGCATGTATTTAACTCTGATATTTGATTTATTTGTCTTGTAGGCTAAATGATTGTGGTTTAACAGACAAAAGCTGTTCAGCTCTGGCTTCAGTTCTTGAATCAGATTCCAGTCTGAAAGAGCTGAACATGAACAATAATAATCTGCAGGATTCAGGAGTGAAGCTGCTCTGCACTGGACTGAAGGATATTAATTGTACATTAAAGATACTGAAGTAAGTTCTGTGATAATCCCTAGTACTGTTTCAGCTCAGTGAAATTTATAGACTTTAGTTCTATGAACTCTACATTTCAGTTCCTACCACAGCATTTCAATATGGTTTCAGAGTGGACTTTTGTTAGGGCATTTCTAAACTGTCATTTTCTTGTTTATTTAACCACTTTGAGTTTTGTTGTTGTTGTTGTGGATCATTTAAATGAAAGACTTTCAGACCTGTTGAGGTTTAAAATAATCATGCACTGCATTTTTCAATTATTTAATGATTATCTCTGTGATGCACCTCTTAATATTAGCAATATTTATACATAAAAAAACAATCTGGGTTTAGACCTTATCGGCAGAACAGTCAGTTTTGTTTTTTTATATTTTATTTTTATTGAAATTTCCATTCACAACAGGGAAGTACAAACATTGTCAATGTTTCATATTTACATAATCAAAGGCGTAATATCAATAAGTATATCGCAATATTGAGTCCCATAAAAACAAATAAACAAACATAAAAGAGGGGAGAAAAAGGACTCTACATTTTTAAACACTTGTCAAAGAAATGTACTGTACAATCCCTTTATAGAGATGGTAGTGTGTAAAAGATACAGAACATAAAAATAAATGACATACACAAAAAACAACACGGAAACAAGTCTGCCACAAAACACTTTCGACCCGATTCTTGTGGGGTGTCTGCTTTAAAGAATAGACTTGGTATAGACTCACCGTCTATGTTTCATTTGTTTAAACAAAATCTAGTCGTATAGGGGATATATACTTAATCCACTCTTTCCATAATACTGCAAATAACTGAGACTTAAGTCTTAGGGCATAGGTTAACTTCTCCATTGAGAAAATTTCATGTACTATTTCTACCCAGTTTTCCTGAGTTGGCACGCTTGGATGGAGCCACTGTCTTGTAATTGCTTTCTTACTTGCAATTGTTAAGATTCTAAACAGGTATTTATTTGGAAAATCGCTAGAAATCAGTCCCAGGTACATCACTTCAAAACAAAGGGAATTTGAATGTTAAAGATATCCTCTAAACATTTATGTATTTCATGCCAGTACTGATTTATAGAAAGACAACTCCAAAAGATGTGAAAATGATTAGCCTTATCGGCCCCACACTGTCGCCAACATTTGGTTTTATGTATCTGTTGCTTACTCTGAGCAGGTGTGGAGAAGAACCTAACAATCCCCTTCCATGCAAACTCTCTCCAAAACAAGGAATGTGTAGTTTTCCATTGTGACTCACATATACTTTCCCACTCCTCTACTGAAAGGCTGAAGTTGCCTTCTTGCTCCCATCTCTCCTTTAAATATAATGTATCTACCAATTTGGCTTGTTGTAGCCCTCTATACAACTTTGAAATAACTTTTTTACAATCGTCAGATTGATAGGCTAACAAGAACACTTTTAATAACCCGTCTTCTTTTTTCGCTACATTTCCTATAGCATATTCTAAATAATGACGCAGTTGGAGATATCTATAAAAGTCCTGGTTCTCTAGTCCATGTCTTTCTTTAAGTATCTGAAAGCTCTGAAGCTTTCCCTTACTCATAAATGTCCAATAGGCAGTTAGGCCCTTAGTTGTCCATCTTTTAAAACTAATATCTAATTTGTTAGGGGCAAACTCTGTATCATAGGCGCACCAGCGCAACAATATCCTGGAATCTTTCAAATGACCTTTCGCTAATTTCTTCCAAATGTTCAAGGACACATTTAACCAAGGATTATCTATATTTATTAATTTATTTATCAGTACCTCATCTCCCAATGCTGCCTGGACCGGGACATCTCGGGATATAGCACCTTCTATTTCTTTCCATCTTGAGTGATATGCCGGATTACATAAACACACTAAAGGTCTAATCTGGGCAGCATAATAATAATCTTGCAAACAGGAAGTCCCATTCCCCCTTTTCTTTCCTTAGCTGAAGTGTTTTAAATCTAGTTCTGGTTTTTTCCCATTCCAGATAAATCTTGAAAATAATTTATCCCATTCTAGAAACTGCTGCGATGGTATAATCACTGGTAAAGATTGAAATAAATATAGTAGTCTCGGTAGAATGTTTATCTTGATTGATTCTATTCTTGAGCTCATGCTTAGAAAGGGAATAATATTCCATCTAGAAATATCTTTTTAATCTTTAAAATTAGAGGGGCAAAATTAATTTGGTATAATTTTGATGTATCTTTTAGTAAAAGTACTCCTAGATACTTCATTGACACCGCTTCCCAATTTAGACAAAAATTCTTAATAATGAAGCCGGGTGGCTTATAATTAAAGGTAAGGACCTGGGTTTTCTGTATATTTACTTTATAACCCGAGAAGGATCCGTATGTACCAAGGAGAGACATCAGTTCTTGAAATGACTGGGTTGGCTGCTTTAGGTATACTAAAATATCATCTGCAAACGCAGCTACCTTTTGTATTCCTGTCCCTGTTTCTATGCCTATGATTTTGTCGTTCTGCCTAATACACTGAATTAGTGGCTCTATAAACAGGGCAAATAGAGTAGGGCTAATTGGACAGCCCTGGCGTGTTCCTCGCTCTAGAGAAAACTGGTTAGAGAGATCACCATTCACCTTAATTCTCGCTACAGGTTTATCATATAGTGCTTGAATGACTTTGATAATAGATTTATGGAACCCAAATCGATTCATGACCATGAAGAGATAGTCCCACGTAACAGAATCAAATGCCTTTTCAGCGTCCAATCCCACTAAGAGAGCCTCAACATTATGCTTAGTTATGTGGTTCATAATATGTAAAGAGCGTCTAATGTTGTCTTGGGTTTGTCTTTGCCTAACAAACCCAGTCTGGTCTGGGTCAATAAGTTTAGGGATAATTGTATCTAACCTTCTAGCCAAAATGGAAGTAAATAGTTTATAATCAACATTTAAAACACTGATAGGTCTAAAGTTTCCACACTCACTTTTATATTTACCTTCCTTCGGTATAACAGAAATAATTGCTTCCTCCAAGAGGAGGGACCGCCCACCCTTTAATATTGAATTGAAGGTAGTCAGTAACATAGGAGACAATGATTCTCTAAGAGATTTATACCATTCAGAGACAAAACCATCGGGACCTGGAGACTTATTTACTTTCAACCTAGTAATAGCGTTGTTTAATTCCTCTACCGTTATTTCTGATAACAGTCTATCATTGTCTTCTGAAGAGACTAGGGGCAAATTCAAAGAGTCAAGGACCCTTGTCGCTTGAGATTCTACATCTAATTGGTTTTGGGAGTATAATTTTTGTAGAATGTCTCAAAAATTTTAAGAATTTTATCCAGGCCATTTTCAATTTTTTTTTGGTAGCTGGATTGCGAATCTTGTAGATCGAATTATCAGCCTGCTGTTTACGTAACCTATAGGCCAGGAGTTTAATAGATTTTCCCCACTTCATAATATCTCTGCTTGGTAAATATCATTTTTTCCGTATTTCTTGCATGTACAAATCATTTATCTCTTCCTGAGTCTTTTTAATCTCTTTTTCACATTAATATCAAGATTTCTCATGTGTTGTCTTTGTAACTTCTCCAGATATTGCTGCAGTGTATTAAGTCTCTCCTGCCTAATCTTTTTGAGTAGTGAGGTAATTGCAATAATCTTTCCCCTCATCACAGCTTTACATGCATCCCAGAGCATAGGGGGTGAGACCTCCCCGTTATCATTATTTTCCAAGTAAATATTAATTTCTGTCTTCAACTGTTCTTTAAACCCATTTAAAATACTTGAGTTTAATCTCCACAATGTAGTCTTTGGTTTGCTTCTCAAGTTGAAAGTCAAATAGACAGGACTGTGATCAGAAAGATCTATTGTTCCTATCTCGCAGCACTTGACCCTGTCTCTGTCTTTACTAAAAATAAAGAAATAATCAATTCTAGAATAAACTGAATGCGGTGAAGAAAAATGGGTATAAGTACGTATAGACGGATTAAGATCCCGCCATACATCTATGACCCCCAGCTCTTTCATGATCATATTAATTTTCTTACTTACAGGTTTGGGGTGGGTTAAACCACTTCCAGAGGAATCAAGTCTATGATTCAGTCTTACATTAAAGTCTCCTCCACAAATAGTAATGCCCTGAGAATGTGTAGCCATTAAATCAAATATATGTTTATAAAAAGACCAATCCGCTCCTGGAGGAGCATATACATTTAAAAAGGTAACCAAGGAGCTCTCTAACTTTCCTGTTATGATAACATATCTACCCTCCTTGTCTGTATTAGTAGATATATGCTCAAAATGTATTTGCTTTGATATTAATATCGCTACTCCTCTCCTGTGGCCAGATTTATAAGATGATGAAAAAGCACTGAAGCCTGATCTATTTAGTTTACTATGTTCTACCTGTGATAGATGTGTCTCTTGTAAGAAGGCAATCTGAACTTTATCTTTTTTAAGTTTTGAAAAAATTTTACTTCTTTTAATTGGATTAAGTACCCCGTTTACATTGAACCTTAATATTACGTAACATTATTCTCTATTAACACAAATCTTAACCAACATCCCCTCTTGCGAGTCAGTGACTGAGCAGACTCTCCCCTCGTTTCCAAGAATGGCAGCTGAACTCTCTGAACAACATTAGAACATTGAACTATGAAAAAATAAAGAACTTTAAAGACTTCCAAAAAAGAGGTCTCTCTCCTGACCTCAAGTGAGCCAAAACAGAATGGCTCAGAGGAAAACCTTCACTATCCAACAGGGAAGGGCCCCCTATGCTGATCACACTGGCAATACAGTTTGCGCTCATGTGTCAGTATGACAGCTATACTCCGACATTCATTAAAAAAAAAAATACATTGGACTAGGCGAAAACTCAAAACAACACAAAAGTAAAATACATTGGTCAATATCCTAGTTTCGCAATGAGGTCCATAGTAAAGGAGAGGGGAAAAGCAAGAATTGTCACCTACCAGGTAATGGACCAACCTTTAAAAGAAAATAATAATAGATTTAACATAAGTAAAGCCAATGTTCTATTTACCGCCTGTAAGACTGAAGCTTTTCTTTGTAGCTTTGCTTGTCCCTGATGCGGCCTCCCTCCGCTCTCTGACCAGCCGTGCGCCAGGTGAGACGTTGAATTCGCTCCATCAGTGACCCGGGGGGCTGGATGACCGTGATGGGGAATCCCCTGTCAGCTAGATCCTTCGTTGCTTCTTCCGCAGAGTTGTATACCCGGGTCGCGTCTGTGAAAAACACCCGTAGTTTGGCAGGGTAGGGGGTTTGAAACTTGATCTTCTTCTCGGTCAACATTTTCTTTGCTTCTGTGTATTCCTTGCGCTTTCTGATAACGTCAGGGGCATAATCGTGATCAATGTTCACTCTCCTCTCCTCCCAGACAAAGCCCTTCTTTCTCCACGCCGTTCTCAAAATTTCTTCCTTCAGCTTATAACTGAGAAAGTTCACCACAATTGATCTCGGCGGTGCATTTTCCGGCGGCCGTGGGACGAGCGCGCGATGCGCTCTCTCTATCTGAAGGGATTGAGGCGATTGTAGATCGAGTTTTTCCTTCAGCATACTCTCCACAAACGCGATCATAGTTGGCGAGTTTGCCTCAGCCCCTTCTGCGACCCCGTAGATCCTGATGTTGTTCCTTCGTGAGCGGCCCTCTTGGTCCGTTATCCTTTCTTCTAACTGCGTCTGTAGTTTCAAAACTTCCGCCATTACGCTTTCGGTGTTTTGCGATCTCTCCTCCAAACTGACAATTCGTTCCTCAGCTTCTTCTACTCGGACATTGGTTTTTCGAATGTCCTCTTTTATTTCTTTTAGCTGATCAGAATTGTCTCTCCTAAAATCGCGCACCTCTTGGAAAATCATAGCCAAGCTAACGGTCTCCTCGTGCTCGTCGCCGCCTCCCCGCTCCATTACACTCTCACCCGGGCTGACGTTAGACGGCGGCCCGACGTTTTCACCCTGTACTCCTTCTTTTACTAATTTTCCTTTAGGTTTTCGCCTAGTTTGTACTTGAGCCCCTCCTTCCATACTGACGATAGTGAAAATTCCAGTTTGTATCTCGTGTTTTGGGGCTATAATCTATCACTTTGTCGGAGAGCGATCTTTCAAGCTGCCATCAGGTTGGTGACGTCACCGGAAGCCCGAACAGTCAGTTTTTATAAGACCACATTCAAGATATTCAAACGCCCACTGCTATAATTGGCCTTTTTGCATATTATTCAAATACAGTACAATACTTACACATATTTGTTTGTAAAACACATTTAAAAACAGCCAAAGCTGACCAAAGTGCTGTAAAGAGTAGAACAAAAAATCAGAAATAAGACAAATAAAACAAGACTCAAATTTAAAACAAAACAATGTAATGAAAACTGGGTTAATGCACTGTGAATCAACATCACCTACCAGTGAATAGCTCTATTAACTAACATTGTCAAATATTAATAAATACTGTAATTAATATATTGTTCAAGCTTATTGTAAAGTGTTTCCATACTGTGTATTTGTGTCACGGTGGTGGATTGCGAGAGAGAGCACTTAACGAGGAAAAATCAACTTAAACAGTTGTAATCTTCTATGAACAAAATAAACAAGATATTTACAGGCAGGCAGACAGGACAAAAAAAACACAGACATTAAAGATGAGAACCAATGATAAAACTGAATCAAACTGGAACTTAAATACACACATGAGAATTGACTAAACTAACAAGACACAGCTGATGACAAATTAGACAATTAACAAAGTAGATCACACATGGCACAGGACAAAACAACAACAAAAGAGTCCATGTGTGACAATTTGTAATTTCTTCCTCTCATGGTGATCATTTTAGGTTGTGTGATTGTGGTTTATCAGAGGAAAGCTGTTCAGCTCTTGCTACAGTCCTGAGATCAAATTCCAGTCTGAAAGAGCTTGACATGAGCAACAATAATCTGCAGAGTTCAGGAGTCAAGAAACTCAAGAACGCTTTAGAAAATACAGAATGCACATTGGAGAACCTCAGGTGAATATAATGAACTATTGTAATGGTTTTAATTTGATCAAAATGAAAATATTATTGTAATAATCTTTAAATAAAGTCATGCTCCTTTCAGATGGTGAATTGTTTTTCATTCTTCTCTAACTAGAAGCAGAAAGCAATTAAACCTTTTTGTAGAAATATTATTTATATATCTTTCAATATAATAAACTCCTTTTTTTTTAGACTCTCAGACTGCAGTATCAGTGAAGAAGGTTATAAAGCTCTGTCTTCAGCTCTGAGATCAAACCCTTCACACCTGATAGAGCTGGATCTCACAGGAAATGATCCTGGATCATCAGGAGTGAAGGAGCTCAGTGATTTACTTCAGGATCCTAACTGTCAACTAAACACACTGAGGTGAGGCCAGTGGTGTAACTACAGGCAGTGCACACATTACTAAATTAATATTTCTAGAAATATCAATAATACACAGCATTTTCACAGCGGCATCATCTTGTGTCCTTTAGTGTTCTAGAGGTGGAGCTTTTGTCAAGAATTACTGAGGTTTCGGCTTCTAATCCAACCTTTTCTGTAGTTTTTCTTTTCTTTATTCCTTCATTGAAATCAAAGAGGTGTTCATTAGTTACGCTCGCCGTAACACATTCCAGCAATAGACCGCCTGTTATTTAAAGATATTATTTATTTATTTAAATCTATTTATTATAGATTATAGATGTTTTTTTTTTTGCTCTGCTCTCTCTGAGAAGATTCCTGCGTGTGTGTTAGACGCATGAAAAGAGAACTGTTTAATATAACATGCTCTTTCTAGTTGGTCTTAATTAAGTAGACTAGGCACAGATTTGATTATACAAATATAATGTTTTCTAGATATGAGCGCTGTGTGTATGTGCTTCATAACCGTGGAGCCCAGGATAGGGTCCGTCATGAATAAGTTACACCACTGGGTGAGACGTCATGAAGTAAATGTGAATTACTTACATTAGTATTATATTATAATATTTAGCTACAGCTGCTGTAGTTTTGATGATAAATGTCAACACGTTTAAGATGAGTCACTAGAGTGAGATTCAGTAGTTTGCGCCTCAATAATTATGATTTATTATTGTGTTATTGTGGACATTTCTCATGAAAAAAATTATTCAGTGTGCCTAATTATCCTGATTGTTTAAATGTCACTGAATGCACTGTGCATTAATTTTCATTGAGATCAGATTCACAACACTGTAGATCTACTACAACAGATCTATATCACATCTGAAGATGTAGTTCTTCTTAAAATTATCAACACAGACATCAGTCAATTAAAACTAGTGAATTCTGCTGCATAATAATTGCCATTTGTCTTAAAGCATAAATAGATTGTATATATTTAAGTGTTTAAACCTGCAAAGATTTGAACTAGTTTTTTTAGGTATAAACAATGTTTGGTCATCTGTTCATTTTTTGTGATGCACACTGAATTGATTTCTTCATCTTGTATTCTGCAGGTTTTTGGGTCCTGCTGCAGATGAAGGCTGTCAGTATGTGACTGGAATCGTGGGTAAAACCCGTTACTCCTGAAAGAGCTGAATCTGAGTGGACATAAACTAGGAGACACACGAGTGAATCAGATCTCTGCTCTACTGCAGGATAAACACTGTCAGATCAACACACTGAAGTGAGTATCTTACAGCATTTCACACGTCACACGACTCGTGATCTTACAGAAGTTTTTAATTCTCATTCATTTTAATTCTTTTTAATTCAAAAGATTTTAATTCTCATTTGAGTCCAACCCCATGCTATAAAGGCCATTTTTTCTGATATAACACATTTGATTTATTTGTTGAAAGAAGAAATTCTTGAATAAATCATAGAGCTATTTGAAACAAAAATGAAATTTCCCCATAAGTGCACAGGGATTGGAGAAAATAATGTAACCACATTAGAAATAGCCAGTGTTTATTGTTTTTATCATCGTTTGCCTTTAATACTGTCACGAATGAGGGGTCTGAGGCGTGCGGATCCATTTGCAGGCTTTTATTAAATGAAGACATGGTCAAAACAGGCAAGCGTCCAACAGGGCAAACAGGAGTATAAGAGACGAGGCAAACACAAAATCCAAGAACAGGCGAAGGTCAGGTCAGGCAGCAAACAATCAGAATATCCAAAGACAGGCAGGGTCAAAACCAGGGAAACAGGAAACTAGAAACAAACCAATGGCAATCCAAACAATGAAACAGGCGAACAATGCAACCTGCAGTTGAGTGGCTTGCTGCAGTATTTATAGTCCTGGGACAGGAAGTTGTCGCAGAGGGAGTGAATGCAGATCACCCAGAGGTCAGGGCTCCCTCTGCTGGCTTGGTGACATAGCCCCCCTCCTAGGAGCGACTCCTGGCGCTCCACAAAACAAACAAAATAAAACAAAACTGGGAGCTTGGGAGGGGGTTCCGGGAGGGAGTCAGCAAACGGAGTCCAGGGCGGAAGAGACGGAGGAAGGAGCCAGGGAGAAGACGGGAGGAGTCCGGAGTGGGAGGCGATCCAGAGCCCAGCCATGAAGGTCAGTGGTGGAGCCGACGAAGGGAGGAGCCATGGAGAGGTAGCGACCATCAACTCCATGGGACCGACCGATGGCGGCGGAGCAGGTGGTCGCGGAGACTGAGGCGGAGAGCCGATGAGCCAGGGTGATGCAGAGGCGCTGGAGGTCCTAGGCGACACCGCAGGCTTTGGCGACTGATGCGGAGACGGGGGACGAGAAGGACGCGGCGGAGCCAGAGCGACAGAGGACTGAGGTGGAGCCGGGGGGAGGGAGGAGCCTGACAGAGCTGGAGGGATGGAGGGACGAGGCGAAGCTGGAGGAGTGGAATCCTGAGGCGACGGATGGTCGACGACCGACCAAGGCGGAGCCGGAGAGACGATGGAGCCTGGTAGAGCTGGTGGACTGACGGAGCACGGTGGAGAGGAGGGAGCTAGGAGCCTAAGGGAAGCCGACGGGTCTACAAGCCGAGGTGGAGTCCGGGGCTCGGAGGCGGGACGATGAAGCTAGGGATCCTTCACCCACGGCGGCAATGGAGACTGGCAGACCCGTGGCGAGCTCCAGGTGGAGGGCAGAGGATGAGTGCAGGGGTTGCTGGGATCCATTGACGACGTGTAGCAAGGGTGGGAGGGTGGGAAAACTGGAGGCTTTGCACGAGGCGAACAGGCGAACAATGCAACCTGCAGTTGAGTGGCTTGCTGCAGTATTTATAGTCCTGGGACAGGAAGTAGCAGCAGAGGGAGTGAATGCAGATCACCCAGAGGTCAGGGCTCCCTCTGCTGGCTTGGTGACAAATACAGCTTCAAACCTTCTCAAAATAGATTCAAACAACTTTAGACTTCATAGACTTTAGTTAAATGTAGTCTCTAACTTCTGCTGAATGTGATCATGTTTACTGACAACAAACTAAGGATTGAAGACTAATTTGAAAACATTAACCACCAACTAGTAACACACAGAACTGAAACCTTTTTCTTCTTGATTTGATCGTAAAAACACCCGACAACCTCAGTTTTTAAGCAGTGAGGTATTGTTTAATCTGAGCAGGGTGAATCCTCATAAAGTGTCTGGTCTAACTTCTCATTGGCCGACTGGTATCTTGTTTGCTGCACTAAATACATTTAATTACGTTTAAATATTTTGTATAGTTAATCTTTCTATTTTCTGTACTGTATATTTTGTGTAAGGGAGACTTGTAAAGTAAGTTGTTCTGAGGTCTAAACCTTTGAAAGTTGTAATGAGTGTTTCTTGTTGCTCTTACAGCACATCAAATACACAACCCAATATCACATCATTTTAGTGAATGATACCAAAAATACACAAACATTTCACTTTTATCAAGTGAATAAAGCTGTTTGCATTATGTTTATTAATCTGAAATTATTCATAATGTAATCATATGTAATCATAATCAAACAATGATGAATGAATGTCCAACACAACTGAACAGAACAGATCCAGACTGGACTTTATTCTATGCAGGCATTGGTTTTTCAGTTTTACCTGTTTCTGAGAAATATTACTGTACTTCACATCTACACCCACAGAAAAAGATACAGGTTTATTTAGATCTGCAAAGTTAAATCTGTGTAGTAAAGTTGATCTCTTTCATTCACAAAACATCTGTTTTCTGAAGATGTGAAAAAACAGTCACAAGATCACAGACAACAAATAAGTATCTAGCTTTTCATAAAAAATAAATTCCTGATCTGCATTTTTTACGTGTAAATATTCTCCAGATTTGAAATGTAACTAGTATTCTTAAATCCTAGTTTGGTTTTAGCAATATTGTTTTCACAATTTAGCCTTATTTTATTTATTGCACTGGATGTTGTTTTCTCGTGATTAATTTAAGTCACACATGAACATAACGTGTCTGATTCGTTGTCTTTTCTCTTTCTGTCTTCAGTCTGTGTGGATGCAGTATTACAGAGAAACAGAGTCTCATCCTGACTTCAGCTCTGAAATCAAACCCATCACACCTGAGAGAACTGGACCTGAGCGAGAATGAACTCAGAGACTCAGTGAAACACCTCAGTGATCTACTGATGAACACACAATTCAAGCTGGAGAAACTAAAGTTAGTATCATTATTAGTTTATTAAGGAAATCAATATCAGAAATATTTTAGTGCTTATTATGATTGATTTATTTTGGCACATATTTTATTTCCAAAAATAAATGGACTCTTGTGATGTTTAATGAAAATAACTGTCCCTCAAGAAAACATCTCTTCTCTCGTCTGATGATGTGAAGGCGGGAAACCTATCAGTCACATGATCACAGCAATAACAAACAACAATTATCAGGCTTTATCAAAAAATAATTCCTCGCCAGTAATTTGCATCACAATAATAAAAAAAGTGATCACAATAATGTTGTACTTGTTGACTGTAAACTATAATCTTAAAATCTCTTGAAGTAAATTGATTTATTAATATACTTGTCTTAAATTGTTAGTTTTAAACTCTTTTTAACTAGTTTTTAATATTATTTTAAAGAGGATCTATAGTTGATCATAATTACTTTACAAATCACAAACCTTTGTTTTTGTTCTAAATATTCTCCAGATATGAAATATAACTATTATCCTCAATTCATCGTTTAGTTTTATATTATAACTGAATTATTATTTATTTACAAATATTATTTTCAGGTTTTAACAATATTTTATTTATTGCACTGGATGGTCTTTACTTGTGATTCATTTAAGTCACATATTTTTACATTTTTACTGCACTTTTATAAAAACAACAACTGAATCTGAGCTTCATGCAGAACTGACAAAGAACTGATATAAATCTGACAAAGATGTATTTTTAATGTAGCTGGCACTATTGACCAGCATTGGCAGGAAGTAGAAGAGCTTTTATGTGTTTTAGGTTCATTTTTATAAGACGTTTTTTTATTTTGTGTTTAGCATATAATACAGAAGATCTTGTTTGTGTTCAGACTGTGACACTTGGTAGCTAATAGGCAGTCAATAATTGAGTGAAACTGCTTCTATAATAATAATAATAATAAGAAGAAGAACAAAAACTCAGTAAATAAATAATAATTTGTTCCCACATAAGGTTTTTTTTGGCAAATGTACTGAAATTGAACTAATCCAAAGTAGTGTAAATTAATTTAAATAAAATTGTAAACCAGCTAAATTGTTGACCCAACTAAGCAATTTTAATTAAAATATAAATATTTACATAACTGAATTAAAAGATAAAATATAAATATTTTCTTCAAAAGTAAACATCTAAATAATTGTAATGAATTAATGTTTTGATAGTATGGTATTTTCTTCTGTATTCATTCACACATTGGACTCTATTATACACCCGGTGCAGTGCAGCAAGTGTCTTTGTTAGTTTCAGTCCAACACAGTCCTCATCTTCTCCATCCAGCAGCACCTTGTTTAACTAGTGAATGCATTTATAACCATTCGTGCGCTCATGAGTGTGCTAGCCTACAAAAGAAGTGTGTTCAGGAGCATTGGTGGGGTGTTGCTATTTAGAGGAACTGAAGATAGACTGTGCCTTAGATCAACTCAAACCTGGTCAACAAACAACAATTATCAGGCTTTATCAAATTCATTCCTAGCCAGCATTTTTTTTTATTATTTCACTCAGATATGTATCATAATGATAAAAAATGATCACAAAAATGTTGTACTTGTTAACTGTAAACTTGTAAGGAGGAGGCGGAAGCCGATTGCGATTCCATTTGCGGATGTTTATTGGAAACACACACACAGATGAGGATGGTCAAAAACAAGCAAGGGTTGGCAACAGTAATATCAGTCCGGAAGGCAAACATACACAAAGGGATATCCGTGGGCAAAGTCGAATGAAGGCAAGGGTCAATAACAAAGTTCAGTAGTAATCGGTTACCGTAACAAACAAGGAAGATCCGTGAAGCCTTGAGTCGATAAAGCAAGCAAAAGGTCATACACAATAGTAGTCAGTAGGGCTGGGCGATATGGCAAAAAAAATTATCACGATAATTTTTTCCTTATCAGTCGATATCGATAATTATCACGATAAATGTCAAATCTTTATATCTAGCGATTTTAAAGGCAGGTTTTTTTCTCCTGAATAAAAGAAAAACCAGACAATTAATTATTATTTATAGTTTATTGTCAGAACATGACAAATAATTTTCAAACAATGATCAATTGAGGTAGATACAGATTTGAATATTACTAGTTACATCAACATCAATAGAATAATATTATTAATATTAATAGAATATATAAAACGTTTTTATAAAAAAATAAGAACTGTAAAATTATACAACATTTGTAACATGGCTCTGACTGTAAATGTAGAGTTAAAGTGATTAAGTATATTTATCTTCCAACAAAAAATGAGAATAGACAAATCTTTTCAGCATGCCAATCCCTTTGTGCAGCTGATTTAACACATTTTGTAAAATGTTTGAGCTGTCTGACAATATAAATAAAAAAATAATAAACAAAAGAACAATCTTAACCATTTTTCAGCATTTACTGCTCAAGTTTTCAACAGCCAAAGACATTTCCCTACAAGTTACGTGCAAGAAAGACAAGTCTGTCTACAGTCTCAGGTTTTAAAGCTGCTCTATGACAGGTCACAATGTTTCTCCAGTACTAAAAAGCCTCTCGGAAGGGGAGCTGGTAGCAGGGATACACAAGTAACGCCTTGCTAGTTGGCTTACTTTTGGAAATTTTTGTCATACATCTTCCACCAATCCAGGGTTCTGTTTCACTGTCTGCATCTGGAGCCATGAGGTAGTGCTCCAGCTCCATCTCCACTACCTGCATGTCAGTGAGTCCTGTGTTGCTGGGGATGGCCTCTTAAAAAACTGCCAAGTGACTTCCTCTGCTTCTTGGCAGGAACAGCTGCAGCAGCTCCCCCCTCTGCCTCCATTTCTTCTGTTCTGTATGAAGCCTGTGAAGTGGATGGACCTTGGTCTCCTTCCATATTCAGAATCTCAGAAACTGCTCTTTGTTTGATTCCCTCAATTTTCTCTGGCCTGATATATTGAGTCTTGAAGCGGATCAACCAAGGATGCCATATCAAGCAGTTCATCTGTTATCTCCTCATCATACTTCTCACTGAGATAGTCTATGACTACTGTCTTTATGTCCTTTGTGAGCTGTGTGTCATCATCAGAATGTTTCAGGACCTCTGTTTTGAAGAGGTGCAGCACAGGCTTAAGGTAGGACACACTCACATAAGATTCACCAGACAGTGAATCTGTGAACTCAAGAAGTGGTTTCAAGCCCTCATTTATTGACTCCAAAACGTCAATGTCCTGCCAGGTAGGCACCAAGTGTCTGGTTTTCTTGTCAGCAGTGAGTACCTGACTGATAGCCTTGTGCTGTTCAATCACCCTGGCCACCATCTTTTGACGTGAGCCCCACCTGGTAGGTGATTCTGTCACCATCTTGTGTCTGGGCAGTTTAAGTTCTTCCTGAGCAGTCACAAGGTCTCTTTTCTTTTCCAAGAGAGAAGAGAAGGCAGCCACTACTTTTTACACAGCCCGACAGCTCGTTCCACCCTCTTGTCCTTCCCCGCTTTCTCTGAGGAAGGAATGGAAATAGATACTTACTTTGTCTTTTTTCAACACAATATTTTTTCAAATGTATCCACAATATGTAAAGAAAAATATATATAATATACTGTAGCAACAATTGAGCAGCACAAGGCCATCAGCACTATATAAATTAGCTTTTATATCAGCATCATTACTACTACTACTCCACATTAAATATTTAGGCTAAATTATGCATTTCAGTTTTAAATATGGCTTCTTTCTTGTAATCATTAACATTTAAGAACACATCAATAATACAACTGGGGCTGCAACTAACAATTATTCTAATAATCGATTAGTCAGTCGATTATTTTTGGTTAATCGATCAATTGGATAAAAACAAAAAAACAATTAAAGCATTAATTTTTATTCAAACAGAACTAAAATCTTTAGAAAGTGCACTCCAAAAAAGAATTTAAAGCATCTCAAACAGAAGTTTTAAGCATCTCTTAATTTTCTCATGCCATTTTTTCTTGTCTAGTAATCTTGATTTAAGATTTTTTAATATATTTGGACTGGAAACGAGACAAAATTACTAAGTAAAAAAGCTTTTTGCAGTGTAGGAGTGAATTTTTTAGGCGACCGTAATTTTAGAACGTTCACCTTTAATGTTTCCATGGCTACAGCGTCATGTTTGTCACGTGACACACGCAGCCACAATAACGCTGTATGACAGATGTATCCCTTTTATTTTATTTTTCCGTTTTAATTCAAAATTTTAACACACAACGCAAGATTCAGCACGTAAATTCATAAGTTAACGTTACTCCAAAAAGTTACTACTTTTAGTAATCAATTTTAATCGATTTAATCGATTCGTTGTTGCAGCCCTAAATACAATATTGATTTAAAATTCATCATCATTATTATTATTTCTATAACTTTTTGTTATTAGATGGAATACGGAGACTAATGCTTACCAATAGCCAAGTGTAGTCGATGTCCAAAACACTGAAGTCGTGTCCATTTATTGAGCGATGCAGCTTTTACCATGTTTGCACCACTATCAGTTGTGATACATACTTGTCTGGTTTCACTCAGCCCCAGGAGGTGAGTGCTTCAGTCATTCCTTGGGCAATAACTTCACCTGTATGATCTTCAGGACAATAAGCTGTTTGAAGGCATTTGCTCTGAAGATTCCAGTCTTCGTCTATAAAATGAACTGTAAGGCTCAGATAAGGCTCCGATGTGCGACTGGACCATATATCCGAAGTAGTAGCGAAGAATTGTACATTTTGCAGATGCCGCTCTACCGTCTCCTACACTCAGTATATAGCCGTGGAAGCGCGCTGTCTGCTAGAAATGTTTTCGGCCCGGTAGTTCGTATCTGGGGTCAAGAACGTGGATAAGATTCTTAAATCCTTCATTTTCGACAAGACTAATGGGAAGCATGTCTTTTGCAATGCAATATGCAACTGCTTTTGTGATGTCTCCATGTCTTTTGTTTTTTCTCATAAGGGCACGGCTTTGAAAATGACGACATGAGACTCTGCTGGGTAGTTGTGCGCTGATGCTTGTAGATGGTCCACGACGTTTACCAACACTTGTTTGGGTCTGTAATTTCTTTGCATCTTCGTATTCTGAAGGGTGACGTTGTTTTAAATGATGAAAGAGGTTTGTGGTGTTGCCTGTTTTGATGGCACGAGTCGTCTGCACAGTTTGCAGTGCACGTCGCTCTGTTTTGTGTCGGATTGCAAAAAACCAAAATAGCTCCAGACTACTGAAGTTGAGTGACCTTTCTTGTCAACTAAGTCTGTGACCTGCGAGCTAGTCGTGGACGGTGCATTTTCTTCACTGTCGCTCATTTTTCTTACTCCTCCAACACGTGCAACTGACACTGTATGGCTGTATAGTACTAACACTGCGTGTGGCATCCAGAAGCGCAGGCTGCAAAATGCGTGCGCAGCGTTACGTATAGTGCGTAAACATTATCGAGCGCTTATCGAACTGTCATTATCGTGTTATCGAGAAAATTTATATCGTGAAAATTATCGTTATCGAATTATCGCCCAGCCCTAGTAGTCAGTAGTACAATGGTAAACGCTTGGTAAGGCAGACAGGCTGGCAATATTTCGCGTAGAGCACCTGGTGCTCTACGGTTAAATAGCCCTAACCCGGAAGTAGCAGCAGAGGGAGCGGCTCGAGTCAGTACTCGGGAGAGGGCTCCCTCTGCTGGCTGGATGTTACAGAACCCCCCCCTCTAGGAGCGACTCCTGGAGCTCTTCGTGGACGTCCTCGTGGGCGTCCTCGTGGGCGTCCCTGTGGTTGTGGTTGGTCCTGGGCAGAATCTTGTGGTTGATTTCGTGGGCGTCCCCGTGGTCGTGGTTGGTCCTGGGCAGTTTCTCGTGATTGGTTTCGTGGGCGTCCCCGTGGTCGTGGTTGATCCTGGGATGGATCTCGTTGTGGATTACGTGGTCTTCCCCTAGGGCGTGGTGCTGGACGATCGGGTCTGGCTCTGTGGAACTCCTCAATAAGGGATGGATCCAAAATGTCCTGAGCGGCTACCCAGGATCTCTCCTCTGGTCCATAACCCTCCCAGTCCACCAGGTACTGAGCCGACCCCCTCGTCTCGCGAGTCAGTAGTTCGCTCACTTGATATGCGGGGTTCCCGTCAATCTCAAGTGGCGGCGGTGGTTCTGGGGCTTCATGGCCAGGGTCAGCTCCCGGGTGGACCGGTTTGAGGAGGGATACATGAAAGGATGGAGATATACGATAATTAGTAGGCAGCTCCAGTTGATATGTGACATCATTTACTTGTTTTATTATCTTGAATGGTCCTACATACCTTGGGCTTAGCTTCTTACTGGGCAGCCGCATCTTGATGTCCCTCGTCGAGAGCCAGACCCTTTGTCCAGGTTGATATGGCGTCTGTGGCGGTTAGCTTGAGTCTCTTGATACCTGATCGCTCTTTGTAGTCTCACATGAGCACTATCCCACACCCTCTCACTCCTACGAATCCAATCATCAACGG
The DNA here is from genome assembly GCF_018831695.1 of Puntigrus tetrazona. Classification (NCBI taxonomy): domain Eukaryota; kingdom Metazoa; phylum Chordata; class Actinopteri; order Cypriniformes; family Cyprinidae; genus Puntigrus; species Puntigrus tetrazona. The sequence goes on from NC_056720.1 coordinate 1,253,157, forward strand.
CTGGGACATTGGATGGTTCTCCTGACCACGGGAACATGGGCGGCTGATACCCGAGGACACATTGGAATGGGGTCATACCTGTAGCTAACTTGACTAGTGAGTTCTGAGCATACTCGGCCCATGGTAAAAACTCTGACCATCTGTGTTGTTCTCTGTGGCAATAGGTCCGCAGGTACCTCCCGATCTCCTGATTAAGTCTCTCGACCTGTCCATTAGCCTGTGGGTGGTAACCTGAGGTAAGGCTCACATTAATGTCGAGCTGTTTACAGAAGGCCCTCCATACTTGGGAAGTAAATTGAGTACCTCTATCACTCACTATGTCCTCGGGTAATCCGTAGATTCTGAAGATGTGCTCGAACAGGGCGAGGGCAGTTTCCATGGCGGTGGGGAGGTTCTTCATGGGAACTAGTCGACATGACTTCGAAAATCTATCAATAATGACTAAAATGACTGTGAAACCGTTAGACAATGGTAAATCTGTGACGAAATCAATGGATAGATTAGACCAGGGTCGCTGAGGGATGGGCAGAGGCTTGAGCAAACCGGCAGGCAATTCTCTGGGGGTCTTGCATTGTGCACATACCTGGCATGCCTTGACATAGTTCGTCACATCCCGAGATATTGACGGCCACCAAAAGGCGTTCTGCGCTAACTGTAGTGTTCTGTTGATGCCTGGATGACCTGAACTTAGTGAAGTGTGTACCCATTGGAGGATGCGTTGGCGTATTGTTGATGGTACGTAATGTTTACCAGGAGGACATTGAGGGGGTGCTGGTTCATGCTGTAATTCCCTCTGCAGCTCCTCCATTATATCCCAGGACACTGGAGCCAGGATCACCATGGGTGGCAGAATATTATCCGGGATTCCATCCTTCTGTGGTGCGTCATATCTTCGTGACAGTGCGTCAGCCTTACTGTTCTTGGAACCTGGACGATAGGTGACAGTGAATTGAAAACGAGTAAAAAATAGTGCCCATCTTGCCTGTCTGGGGTTCAGCCTTTAAGCTCCCTTGATATATTCCAGGTTCTTGTGGTCCGTGATGACTTGGAACGGGTGCACTGCTCCTTCCAGCCAGTGTCTCCACTCCTCAATGGCCGCTTTCATGGATAATAGCTCCTTGTTTCCCACGTCATAATTTCTCTCAGCTGCTGTCAGTTTCCTGGAAAAGTAAGCACATGGGTAAAGTTTCCCTGGTTGACCGTGACGCTGTGAGAGAACAGCTCCAATTCTGCAGTCCGATGCATCCACTTCCACGATAAATGGTAGCTCAGGATCAGGATGTTTGTGAATAGGGGCTGTGGTGAAACGTTCCTTGAGGTTGGAGAACGCCTTAATTGCTCCCTCGTTCCATCTCAGTTTGGACGGCTTTCCCTTTAAGAGAGAGGTTAGTGGTGCAGCAACAGTACTATAGTTCCGGATAAAGCATCGGTAGAAATTTGCAAACCCTAGAAACCGTTGTAGCTCCTTGACCGTAGTGGGTTGAGGCCACTCCGTAACTGCTTTAACCTTGTCATCGTCCATCCTCACTCCCTGGTGGCTGATTTCGTAACCTAGAAACAGAGTTTGTGACACATGAAACTCACATTTCTCCTCCTTAACATACAATCTGTGTTTCAGTAACCTGGACAGAACCTCCTTGACATGTCCAATGTGATCTGCTTCATTCTTTGAGTAAATGAGGATGTCGTGAATATAAGCCACCACGTATTTGTTCAGGATGTCCTTGAAGATTTCATTGATGAAGGACTGGAATACAGCGGGAGCATTAGCTAGCCCATACGGCATAACAAGATATTCATAGTGCCCTCTAGTCGTCATGAAAGCAGTCTTCCACTCGTCTCCCTCCTTGATCCTTACCAGGTTATAGGCACTACGGAGGTCTAACTTAGTATACATCCTTGCCTCGCGTAGTTGTTCAAGAGCTGATGGAACTAAAGGTAGGGGATATCGAAACTTGACGGTGACGTTATTTAGGCTTCGATAATCGATGCATGGGTGCAGGCCTCCATCCTTCTTTCCAACAAAGAAGAATCCTGCTGCTGCAGGTGATGTGGAGGGTCTAATGAACCCAAAGCTAAGAGCCTCATTAATATATTCCTCCATAGCCTGGCTTTCAGTTAATGACAATGGGTATACCTTACTTTTGGGTGGCATGGCGTTAGGTAGGAGGTCAATCGCACAGTCCCATGGTCGGTGAGGTGGTAATTCTGTTACCCGTGATTTGCTAAACACCTCTGACAGTTGCCTGTAGCATGATGGTATCTTGATTCTCCTCTGATCTTCTGGACTCTCTATACTGGTAGTGAGGCAGTTCCTTGGAGATACAGCGAAGCATCTGTTAATACACGTGTGAGACCATTGCGTTAACTCACCTCTACCCCAGGATATAGTTGGGTAGTGTACAGAAAGCCAGGGGAACCCGAGGATTGCTTCATACTTGGATGAATCAACGATATAGAACGTAATGGTTTCTTTGTGGAACATGCCAACTTGGAGAGTAAGAGCCTTGGTTCTGTGAGAAATGCCTGCTCTGATGTCCTCGTCATTAATGGTCTTGATCCTTAAAACAGATTCACAAGGTTGAGAAGGAATGTGATATTTAGCGACTACCTCACGACTGATGATGTTCAAGGCCGCGCCCGAGTCAACCATTGCTGTCAACATAACCTTTACATTGTTTAGACCGAGCATGATGGGTAACATGAGAGCCTTGTTGCCGAGTACGTGAAAATGATTCATATTTACCCGGTTTGTAGTGGTGGGTCTGTGAGGACAGTCAACCTGATAATGTTTCCCTTCTCCACAGTAAAAGCAAAGTTGAAGACGACGCCGGCGTTCGCGTTCTTCCATAGAGACACGTTGGGAGTTTCCTTGTATGGGTTCCGGTTTCTCCATTAACTCGTGTCGTATTTGATTCCTTTCCTGGCTTGTGATCATAGACGGCGCTTTACGTTGAGGTGCCTGGCGCTTAAGATTATCAATACGGATGGTTAAGTTGACGAGATCAGAAAAAGATAAATCCTCACCTCTACACGCCAATTCCGTCTGTAAATCTGCCGTGAGACTCCGTTTGAAAGTCGCCTTGAGTGCGACATCATTCCAGCCGCTTTGAGCAGCGAGCGTCCTGAACTCAATAGCATAATCAGCGGCTGTGCGTTTACCCTGGGACAGATCCATTAACTGGGTTGAGATATCCTTGCCCCCTGCAGGATATTCAAACACCTCTCTTAGCATCTGTAAGAAATAGTTAGCAGATGTCTTGATGTGGGGATCTGTATCCCAAACTGCAGTCGCCCAGTCAATCGCTCTTCCAGTCAGTAGCGTCATAATAAATGCACACTTGATTTCTTCATTGTTGAATCTACCCTGCTGAAACTCCAAATACAGCCTGACCTGGCGAATGAAACCCTTGCACCGTTCAGCAGAACCGTCAAACTTTTCGGGCAAGGCAAGGTTTACTGTAGAAAACGTAGTAGGTGGTAGATTCTGAATGTACCGGGTGAGGTGTTCGTTCACCGACTGCAGTTGATCCAATCGGGACTGGTAACCTTTCAATAGCTCCTGGTATGCCATCAATTGTTGCATGTGTGTTACATCCGCTGGAGTCTGGTCAGGCGAAGTATTCTGTAAGGAGGAGGCGGAAGCCGATTGCGATTCCATTTGCGGATGTTTATTGGAAACACACACACAGATGAGGATGGTCAAAAACAAGCAAGGGTTGGCAACAGTAATATCAGTCCGGAAGGCAAACATACACAAAGGGATATCCGTGGGCAAAGTCGAATGAAGGCAAGGGTCAATAACAAAGTTCAGTAGTAATCGGTTACCGTAACAAACAAGGAAGATCCGTGAAGCCGTGAGTCAATAAAGCAAGCAAAAGGTCATACACAATAGTAGTCAGTAGTACAATGGTAAACGCTTGGTAAGGCAGACAGGCTGGCAATACTTCGCGTAGAGCACCTGGTGCTCTACGGTTAAATAGCCCTAACCCGGAAGTAGCAGCAGAGGGAGCGGCTCGAGTCAGTACTCGGGAGAGGGCTCCCTCTGCTGGCTGGATGTTACAAAACTATAATCTTAAAATTTCTTAAATTGATTTATTAACATAGTTTTCTTGATAAGTAACATTTAAACTCAATTTTTACATTTTGAGTATTATTTTAAAATTTGTTCTATAGTTGATCTCTAGTTCTATAGTTTTTTTGTCTAAATATTCTCTAGACTTGAAATGTAACTAGTCTCCTCAAATCCTAGTTTTGTTTTAGTTTTATTTTATGTCTGTATGATTATTTACTGACTTTGTTTTCAGATTTTAACAGTATTTTATTTATTGTACTGGATGTTGTTTTCTCGTGATTAATTTAAGTCACACATGAACATAACGTGTCTGATTCGTTGTCTTTTCTCTTTCTGTCTTCAGTCTGTGGGGATGCAGTATTACAGAGAAACAGAGTCTCATCCTGACTTCAGCTCTGAAATCAAACCCATCACACCTGAGAGAACTGAACCTGAGCAGGAATGAACTCAGAGACTCTGGAGTGAAACACCTCAGTGATCTACTGATGAACACACAATTCAAGCTGGAGAAACTACAGTTAGTATCATTATTAGTTTATTAAGGAAATCAATATCAGCAATATTTTAGTGCTTATTATGATTGATTTATTTTGGCACATATTTTATTTCCAAAAATAAATGGACCCTTGTGATGTTTAATGAAAATAACTGTCCCTCAAGAAAACATCTCTTCTCTCGTCTGATGATGTGAAGGCGGGAAACCTGTCAGTCACATGATCACAGCAATAACAAACAACAATTATCAGGCTTTATCAAAAAATAATTCCTCGCCAGTAATTTGCATCACAATAATAAAAAATGATCACAATAATGTTGTACTTGTTGACTGTAAACTATAATCTTAAAATCTCTTGAAGTAAATTGATTTATTAATATACTTGTCTTAAATTGTTATTTTGAAACTCTTTTTAACTCTTTTTTAATATTATTTTAAAGAGGATCTATAGTTGATCGTAATTACTTTACAAATCACAAACCTTTGTTTTTGTTCTAAATATTCTTCAGATATGAAATATAACTATTATCCTCAATTCATCGTTTAGTTTTATATTATAACTGTATTATTATTTATTTACAAATATTGTTTTCAGGTTTTAACAATATTTTATTTATTGCACTGGATGGTCTTTACTTGTGATTCATTTAAGTCACATATTTTTACTGCACTTTTATAAAAACAACAAATGAATCTGAGCTTCATGCAGAACTGACAAAGAACTGATATAAATCTGACAAAGATGTATTTTTAATGTAGCTGGCACTATTGACCAGCATTGGCAGGAAGTAGAAGAGCTTTTATGTGTTTTAGGTTCATTTTTATAAGACGTTTTTATTTTGTGTTTAGCATATAATACAGAAGATCTTGTTTGTGTTCAGACTGTGACACTTGGTAGCTAATAGGCAGTCAATAATTGAGTGAAACTGCTTCTATAATAATAATAATAATAAGAAGAAGAAGAACAAAAACTCAGTAAATAAATAATAATTTGTTCCCACATAAGGTTTTTTTGGCAAATGTACTGAAATTGAACTAATCCAAACTAGTGTAAATTAATTTAAATAAAATTGTAAACCAGCTAAATTGTTGACCCAACTAAGCAATTTTAATTAAAATATAAATATTTACATAACTGAATTAAAAGATAAAATATAAATATTTTCTTCAAAAGTAAACATCTAAATAATTGTAATGAATTAATGTTTTGATAGTATGGTATTTACTTCTGTATTCATTCACACATTGGTCTCTATTATACACCCGGTGCAGTGCAGCAAGTGTCTTTGTTAGTTTCAGTCCAACACAGTCCTCATCTTCTCCATCCAGCACCACCTTGTTTAACTAGTGAATGCATTTATAACCATTCGTGCGCTCATGAGTGTGCTAGCCTACAAAAGAAGTGTGTTCAGGAGCATTGGTGGGGTGTTGATGTTTAGAGGAACTGAAGATAGACTGTGCCTTAGATCAACTCAAACCTGGTCAACAAACAACAATTATCAGGCTTTATCAAAAATTCATTCCTAGCCAGCATTTTTTTTTATTATTTCACTCAGATATGTATCATAATGATAAAAAATGATCACAAAAATGTTGTACTTGTTGACTGTAAACTATAATCTTAAAATTTCTTAAATTGATTTATTAACATAGTTTTCTTGATAAGTAACATTTAAACTCAATTTTTACATTTTGAGTATTATTTTAAAATTAGTTCTATAGTTGATCTTCTCTAGTTCTAGTTTTTTCGTCTAAATATTCTCTAGACTTTAAATGTAACTAGTCTCCTCAAATCCTAGTTTTATTTCTGTATGATTATTTACTGACTTTGTTTTCAGATTTTAACAGTATTTTATTTATTGCACTGGATGTTGTTTTCTCGTGATTAATTTAAGTCACACATGAACATAACGTGTCTGATTCATTGTCTTTTCTCTTTCTGTCTTCAGTCTGTATGGATGCAGTATTACAGAGAAACAGAGTCTCATCCTGACTTCAGCTCTGAAATCAAACCCATCACACCTGAGAGAACTGAACCTGAGCTGGAATGAACTCAGAGACTCTGGAGTGAAACACCTCAGTGATCTACTGATGAACACACAATTCAAGCTGGAGAAACTACAGTTAGTATCATTATTAGTTTATTAAGGAAATCAATATCAGCAATATTTTAGTGCTTATTATGATTGATTTATTTTGGCACATATTTTATTTCCAAAAATAAATGGACCCTTGTGATGTTTAATGAAAATAACTGTCCCTCAAGAAAACATCTCTTCTCTCGTCTGATGATGTGAAGGCGGGAAACCTGTCAGTCACATGATCACAGCAATAACAAACAACAATTATCAGGCTTTATCAACAAAATTTTATAGCCAGCATTTTTATGCATCACATTAATGAATCACAATGTTGTACTTGTTGACTGTAAACTATAATCTTAAAATCTCTTGAAGTAAAATGATTTATTAATATACTTGTCTTAAATTGTTAGTTTTAAACTCTTTTTAACTCGTTTTTAATATTATTTTAAAGAGGATCTATAGTTGATCATAATTACTTTACAAATCACAAACCTTTGTTTTTGCTCTAAATATTCTCCAGATATGAAATATAACTATTATCCTCATTTCATTATTTAGTTTTATATTATAACTGAATTATTATTTATTTACAAATATTGTTTTCAGGTTTTAACAATATTTTATTTATTGCACTGGATGGTCTTTACTCGTGATTCATTTAAGTCACATATTTTTACATTTTTACTGCACTTTTATAAAAACAACAACTGAATCTGAGCTTCATGCAGAACTGACAAAGAACTGATATAAATCTGACAAAGATGTATTTTTAATGTAGCTGGCACTATTGACCAGCATTGGCAGGAAGTAGAATAGCTTTTATGTGTTTTAGGTTCATTTTTATAAGACTGAGAGACAAATCTGTACTTAATTCAGAAATGATTGATAAATAATAGTGATATGATGCATCATTAAATAAGGTTGGAATAATAAATCAAATAGGGTGAGGACCAAAGAGGACAGAAGGAAGGAGTGTGAGGGCAGTGATGAAGAATAGGTTCATGAGGAAGTCAGACATTTCTGTCCAGATTGTATGTCAGTTTGAAAGATGTGATCCATACAACAACCAGAGGTCAGGAAAGATGCCAGTGTCTGTTAGCATTACTAGACTGATCCAATCATGACTGTCCACATCTACTGACTCACTAGGGACTCACTTTCAAGATTTCAAATTCCAAGAGAAAACACAATATTGAAGTTGTTTTAATGCTTCAAAACTAAAACATGGTTTTCAGGAAGTGACATTACATCCGAATTTGTGTTTTAGATCAAATATAAATCAAATATAGCAGCACAAGAAAAAAACTGAATGTTCATAAAGATTTTTTATGTTTTTTGAAACAGTAAGACTTTTTCACTTCTTCTCAAATAGTGAAAAGCATCTGATTGTGTGTGAAGTTTCAGAAAATTTGACAAAAAATAATTTACTCAAATGGATACAGAAAAATGATTTTACTTCTAAATATATGTGAAATATACAGTCAATTATTTTAAATCTTTAAATTCACGATTACTTCCTCTCTTTATACTCAAAGTCTTGTGATGAGTCTGAGCTCATTATTTTTGTGAAATATTCTTCTTTATGATTTTGTTTGAGATGATCTCTCTTTCTCTTTTTGTCTCTTTCTAGTCTTTATGACTGTGGCATTACAGATGTTTCTTCTTTAACTCAGTGTTTGACAAAAACAGAAACACTGCAGTTTCTAAAAGAGCTTGATCTGAGGTTTAATGAGATCAGAGACTCAAAGCAGCAGCTCATTGATGTGCTACGAGACTCAAACTGTAAACTGAGGTGAGTAAACTTCAATTTGAGATATTAAAGAGATTCATTTAACTCTGATACGTGAACAAATACACACTTATCAATATCTGTGAGAAGAGTTGATCAAAGTATCATGAAGCTTTATCTCAAAGGGTTTGTGTCAGAATGAAATAAAAAGTTGATGAGATGTTTAACACAAAGGAGGAAAGAGAACAGAAGCACACTGTCACACTTTATACAGCAGCAGCTGCTTTATTAATGATATCAGTAATAGTGAATCATTACAGTTTGAAATAGATTTGATCAGATTGTAGGAAAAGCAGGTCAAATCAGAGCAGATTCAGCTTCGGCTCACAGACGTCCAGCATCACATGATCAATGTCTCTGTCTCTTGTGTGTTTTTACTTTGACAAGCAACACCTCACTTTACTTTACACTTACTTCATGTAAGAGATAATGTTCATCCAGACACTTATCACAGAATAAACCTGACAGTTGAAGTATATTTTTACATTTTAAATTTAAATAAAGAAAAAAAGTTCCTAACAAACGGCTGTGAAACTGGAAGTTTAGTTTGTGTTTCTCTTTATATTCACTCAATAGAGATTGAATTTAGGCTCTAAATGTTTTTATTTAAAACAGAATTAATGTTTTATAAATACATATTCCATCTGGTATAGGCTGTAATTATTTTTTTATGATTACAGGATTTTACGTTTTACTTAAACTAATTGAAATAGAATAACTAATTTGTACTTTGTTCCACTTAACTCTGATTATCTTCTCTTCTGTTCCACTTTACAGAGTTTAGAGATCCATCACCAGAAGTATATAGAAGAAGATAGAGTTTAATCACAAGAAATATCTTCAGTCTTCAATTGAGGATAAATGCTGTATATCACAGTTTGAGATCATCTTGAGAGGAGCAGTAAACATCAGATGAAGATCCACAGAAGAGCTTCACTACTGTGTCTATAAGGAGAAATAAATGTGTGATAAATGTGTAAATATGATTCATACAGGTGAAGAGACTCTGACTTTACAATCAAATAATGCTGCATGTGTGTTAGAAACATGATATTAAATTATCATTGTTGCTTTAATATTCAACCTAATGATCATGTTGTTTAATTTAACCTTTGAGATGAGTCTGTCTCTTTAGTTTAACCCATCATGTTATGTGTGCACAGCACTTTAATGTATCAAAATATATAAGGCAAATTACAATGTGTGAAATTAATGTTACTTTACATTTACCTGATATCTCTTACATTTTATATATATATCGTTATCAAAAAAGGAAAACTAAATAGATCCAGCTGGATCTCTCCTTTTTAATTTGTCCATGAAAGATGTATATAAATGTATATTCAATAAAGTTGTTTTACTTTAATAAAGTTGTTTAACGTTTTGAATGAAAGATCGAAATAATAATGCAGGTTTCTTTTCACAGCTGCCATTGGATGCTAATATTAGTGTAGGGCACTGTATAAATACATGAGTGATCAAATAATATTTCCTCAATAATACAGTCAGGTCTTTTCAGTTTTACATGGATTGAAATATATATTAACGTAACAATCACTTTAAGTATTGTCAAGTTACGTGGGATTTTGTAGTCTCAATGTCTGCCTCAACTGCCTCAAAAAAAGGCTTCAATCATCGTTCATCGTTCAATCGTTCAATCAAAGGCCAACCCTCTTTACGGTGAAGATTGTCCTCCTAGGTTTTTCCCCATCCACTATTCCATCCTTACCTCACTGGTCCATAGGTGTCAAATGACTTAATACTAGGTAAACAAAACCCCTACACAAGCACCAAAATTTAAACTATTATACGATCACCAAGATATAAACCATTATATGATCACCAGAAGTCAAAAATGTCTATGCATGAATACTGCTGGTCTGCTGTTTCTTTGTTTTCTTGTGTTTCAGCTCCGTGTATATGCATGTCATCTCATATGCAGCACCCTGATTTAAAGATTCACCTCAGACATCCATGAACAAGCTTCATGAGAACAAAGAGTCATCCGAATTAGTCTACAAGGGAAATGGACTACAGGAAACAAACGTCACAGTTATTCAGATGCCATGGACTTCAGGACTTCCACTCTTATGCTACATGATTGTGTAATCATGTAGTTTTGTACGACATATTACCATCCATGTCATATTTGTCAAGAGTCATGGTTCTGAAAAGAACTATTACACCTAAGTAAATCTAGGCAAAGGTCCAGAATAAGATTTATGTGCCTGTAACTTTTTCCAAGTTGCATGACTGCAAGATGGAGCTTATGTTATTAAATATAGGCTATAGAATGGATTTTAGAAGGATTCAATTTGTGTTATGTGAGAGTCATTAGAACTCTCAAATGGGGGATTGTTGTATTACAAATTTATATAAGGTTAAACACAGATTCCAATATAACAGTATAAGCTGAATGTGTGTTGTGATTTACATTCTAAGAGCAGGAAGCCCAAGCCCTGAGACAGTTATCTTTTGTCTTTCATTTCATGAACATCTGGTAGGTGTCCTAAATCAAGTGTTGATGCTAATCCTAAAGTACAACTGTGCCTTTTCTTTCACCTATGCATTTAAATGTGTCACGTGCTGATAGAGAGGCAGACACAGAGGAAATTCCAAGTAATGTTTTTTTTAATAATACAACTTAGGTATTGGCGAACAGCCGTAGAAACAAACATAGGCAGGGTTACAAAACCCGTAGAGAAACAAACTAAGGAGAAAGTCTTAATCACTTCCCTTCAATGAGTCAGATCATTCCAGGCGGACTGGCAGGCAGAGAATGGGTAGGGATGCAACCTTGAGATCAGCCGTCGAGTGAATGTGAGCACGAGTATATGAAGGGGAGCGGGTAAGTGGCTAATAGTTCCTGATTACCCATGTCATAATTCTGCTCCGCCGGGGACAGTTTGCTAGAGAAGTAGGCGCATGGATGGAGTGCGTTCACCTTTCCATTGTGATAGTACGACTCCTACCTCGAGTGTTGCCGCATCTACCTCTACCGTGAACGGCAAGTTAGGTTCCAGTTGAAGTAATGTGGGTGCGGAACAGAAGGTGGTCTTCAACCGTGAGAAGGCCCTTTCAGCCTCCGAGTTCCATTCAATCGTCCTTCTGTTCTGACGTAGAAGGAAGGTGAGCGGAGCCGCGATTATACTGTATACTGTATACTGTATACTGATTACTGGCTGGTGTTGATCGAGCCAGGGCTGGCCTAGAAACACATCCACTGTGGCGTCCTCCAGAACTAACAAAGAGATTGTCTCCATGTGAAGACTGCCAGTCTGGAGGGTGAGTGGCGGAGTGTTATGTCGCACCATACCATTAGAGAGGGGTCTGCCTTGAATAGTGGAAATACGGTAAATAGTGGAACTTTGGTGACGGGGAATGTGGAAGTTCGGGACGAGATGAAATTTCTGGATGCTCCGGAGTCCACCAGGACCTTGACTGGGAAAAGTTGTCAATGGAAAGAGAGGATAGTGTCTATATGGGGAATGCGTGCGACTAGAGGAATTAGGGTAGTGACACTCACCGCTGGTTGTGGTGGTCGGATTGGGCAGTAGCAGATGAAGTGTCAAGGAGACACAATACAGGCATAATACCTCTCTGATGCGACGGGTTCGTTCCTGGTTGGAGAGGTGATAATGGTCGCCGAGCATTGCTTCGGGTTGCGGGAGTGTGGCGGCTCGTGCGAAGACCAAAATGTGTTGTGCCACGTTGGTGGCCTTTTGTAGGAACACCTCCAGTCCCACCATGTCCTCATAAATTGCCATTTGTTGGCGTATGGTTAGATTCAGACCCTGACGAAACACGGAGTAGGACGGTGTCATTCCAGCTGCTACAGAACGCCAGTGTATAGAAACGGAGCATATACTCGTGGATGGGGAGCTTTGTCTGTCGTAGCTAAAGAAGCTCATCGTGCACGGTTACACTCGTAGCGGGTTGACCGAATACCTCCCAGAAATGTGCAATAAAACTTTCCAGTGACCTCGCCCGAGGACTGTTGGTCGTCCACAGTGATTCTGCCCATAGGAGCGCTCTGCCAGACTAGTGAGAGATGACGAATGCAATCTTGCCCCATTCGGTCGGGAAGAGATGCGGCTGTATCTCCAAATACAGGGAGCACTGAAGGAGGAAGCCCGCACAGGAAGTAACATCTCCGGTGAAGATTGTGGGCCGAGCAATGGGACAGGACGAGCTGAGGGGCACTGATAGAGTCTCCCAAACCACTTGGAGGAACGACTGAAGGGGATCGCTCGGGGGTTCCTCTTACACTTCCATTTGTAATTATTAGTTCCATTAGTAATCGGGTGATTGGGATCTTGACCATGTGACAGGCTCGTCTGATGATGGTGGTGCTAGCGTGACAGAATGACACTTGGATGCTAAATAGATCAAGGATCGGAAAAGTTACTGTTCTGGGCTAAGTTCCTGTTCTGCATTTGCATACTTTTGTTTTACTGGTCTCCACCTCTATGTACTCCTCCCCCTTGAAACATATAAACTTCACTGTGCTAGGTTTTAGTTAGATTTTTTCCTTGGAGATTTCTTAAAGATTTTCTTGGATATTGCTTGACGATTTTCTTAAAGACTTCTTGCAGATGACTACAGCAACAAAATAAAAACAAACTCCTGCTTTACCAAGAATTTAAGCTGGAGAAACTAGAGTTAGTATCATTATACTCCACAGCATTTACAGTCAGATGAAATTTCACTGTTTAAATTATTATGTGTATTTGTGACTGTAAATTTAAAAAACAATATTTTATTTTTTTTTCTGTTTTTTTCATTTTAATTATAATAAATTAAATTCTGTAATTCTGTAACAATTTAATTGTGTTTACTCTACCTAATGTATTTAAAACTGAAATGTATTTAATTTATTTGTGTTGAAACTACATTAATATTAGTTGTGGCTTTAATTGTGTCACGTAGGAAGGGTCTGAGGCGTGCGGATCCATTTGCAGGCTTTTATTAAATGAAGACATGGTCAAAACAGGCAGGCGTCCAACAGGACAAACAGGAGTATCAGAGGCGAGGCAAACACAAAATCCAGTAACAGGCAGTGGTCAGGTCAGGCAGCAAACAATCAGAATATCGAAAGACAGGCAGGGTCAAAACCAAGAGAACAAAGACTAAGGAAAACTCGGGAACCAACAATAGAACAGGCGAAACAATGCAACCTGCAGGTGAGTGGCTTGCTACAGTTTTTATAGTCCTGGAACAGGAAGTAGCAGCAGAGGGAGTGATCACAGATCACCCGGGGGTAAGAGCTCCCTCTGCTGGCTTGGTGACATAGCCCCCCTCCTAGGAGCGACTACTGGCGCTCCATAAAACAAACAAAAAACACTGAGAGCTTGGGAGGGGGTTCCGGGAGGGGGTCAGCAAACGGAGTCCAAGGAGGAAGAGATGGAGGGAGGAGCCAGGGAGAAAACAGGAGGAGTCCGGAGCGGGAGGCGATCCAGAGCCCAGCCATGATGGTCAGTGGTGGAGTCGACGGAGGGAGGAGCCTTGGAGAGGTAGTGGCCATCAACCCCATGGGGCCGACCGACGGCGGCGGAGCAGGTGGTCGAGGAGACTGAGGTGGAGGCGGAGAGCCGAAGAGCCAGGGTGATACAGAGGCGCTGGAGGTCCTAGGCGATACCGCAGGCTTCTGCGACTGACACGGAGACGGGGGACAGGAAGGACGCTGCGGAGCCAGAGCGACTGAGGACTGAGGTGGAGCCGGAGGGAAGGAGGAGCCTGACAGAGCCTAAGGGATGGAGGGACGAGGCGAAGCTGGAGGAGAGGAATCCTGAGGCAACGGATGGTCGACGACCGACCAAGGCGGAGCCGGAGAGACGATGGAGCCTGGTGGAGCTGGTGGACTGATGGACCACGGTGGAGGGGAGGGAGCTAGAAGCCCAGGGGGAGCCGTCGGGTCTACAAGCCGAGGTGTAGTCTGGGACTCGGAGGCGGGACAATGAAGCGAGGGATCCTTCACCCACGGTGGCGATGGAGACTGGCAGACCCATGGCAAGCTCCAGGTGGAGGGCAGAGGATGAGTGCAGGGGCTGCTGGGATCCATCGACAACGTGTAGCAAGGGTGGGAGGGTGGGTTAGCTTGAGGCTTTGCACGAGGCGCGGGCACTGGAGGCTTTGCACGAGGCGCGGGCACTGGAGGCTTTGCAGGGCAGGCGGCCATGTTGGAAAGCGGCTCTGGGCAGGCGGCGACCATCTTGGGAAGCGGCTCTGGGCAGGCGGCGACCATCTTGGGAAGCGGCTCTGGGCAGGCGGCGACCATCTTGGGAAGCGGCGCTGGGCAGGCGGCGACCATCTTGGGAAGCGGCTCTGGGCAGGCGGCATCCATCTTGGGCAGCGGCTCGGGGAAGGCGGCCATCTTGGGAATTAATGCAGTGTCTTCTTCCTCCATAATACCCAACGTGAGAGCTGACCCCACAGTCACTAAACCAAACTCAATAAAATGTGCAAGTGATTCACGTGGACCCTCTCGAACAAGTTGTGTTTTGAGTGGCTGATTTATTCCCTCGTGAAAAAATTCAATTAGCAAACAGTCCGGTAAATCAGAAGTAAGCCAGGTCCAGAAATTCCTGAGTATAATCCTCAAGTGATCGGGTGCCCTGCTTGAGGGTTAGCAAAGACATTGCAAGGTGCATACATTGCAAGGTGTTTTTCTGTGAAGGCCATGTTTTTAAATAAGGTTACTATGACACTTAATGAGTAATACATATTCGATAATTATGACTATAACTGCTTGTTTAATAATAATAATAATAATAATAATAATAATAATAATAATAATTTAATTAAGATCTCAGTAAATAATCACTTGTTACCACATAAGATTTAGTTTGACAAATTTTTGATTTTGATTTTTGAAATCCAAACTAGTCTAATTTAATTTAGTGTAAGCAAGCTAATTTGTGTTGACCCTAATATGCATTTCAGTTTTAAACTAAATGTTAAATTGGAAAAAAATTCTTTAGTAAAATTAAACAACTTTATGCCATGTATTCTTTTACACATAAACTTAACATGGATCTGATTCATTGTCTTTTCTCTTTCTGTCTTCAGTATGTGCAGATGCAGTATTACAGAGAAACAGAGTCTCATCCTGACTTCAGTTCTGAAATCAAACACATCACACCTGAGAGAACTCAACCTGAACGAGAATTAAATAGAAAACGCAGAATCACTTATGTGACGTACTGAAGAATTCACACTGTAAACTTGAGAGATTGAGATCAGTAACTTTCACACACAAGAATAAAGTCTTTTAATTAAAAAGAATGAAGTGTGACTTCTCTCTTTCTCTCAATGTAGGTTAAGCAGCTGTGGTTTGACAGATAAAGGTTGTTCTGTTGTGACTTCAAACCCATCAAACCTGAGAGAACTGAACCTGAGCGGGAATGAACTCAGAGACTCTGGAGTGAAACACCTCAGTGATTTACTGATGAACACACAATTCAAGCTAAAGAAACTACAGTTAGTATTGTTCTGAAATTTTGGCCTACAGGACAATCACAGACTCCGCTCCCTCGTACTTACACTCACTAATTGAATCATATGTTCCCTCCAGGTGCCTACGCTCTGCAAACGAAAGGCATCTTGCAGTGCCTTCACAAAAAGGTGCAAAATTACTCTTGCGCACCTTCACCTGGTCTGTTTCTCGCTAGTGGAACGATCTGCCTGTTGCCACTAGGGCAGCAGAGTAACTATCAATCTTTAAAAACAAACTCAAAACTCATCTTTTTCGTTTACACTTGACCCAACATCGAGAGCACTTTCTTCTTCTTCTCCTACTCTTTCCTATCCTAAAAAAAAAAAAAAAAAAGCCTTGTGTCTGCGTTAGGTAAGCCAAGACCCCACTCAGAGCACTTATGCACTACTGCCCTTTTGTTGACATGAATTGCTTCTAATGCCTATCTCATTTGTACGTCGCTTTGGATAAAAGCGTCTGCTAAATGACTAAATGTAAATGTAAATGTAGTATCATTATACTCTACAGCAGTTACAGTCAGATTAAAGATCATCGTTTAGATTATTTTAAGTGTTTTTTAAGTGTTGTTTTTGTGACTTTACAGTGGATTTGTAGATCCCAGCTTGATTTACAAGGAATTTAGAATAAATTTTATTTATTGTATGTGCTTTTCTACAAGTTAATGTTTAATGTGCAGTTATGTTGGTGTAATTGGAAGAACTGAGTATGTGTAGTACTGATCCATCTGCAGAACTTTTATTTGAAGACATGGTTAGAAATTAATTTAATGTAAAACCAGATAAATTATGTTGACCCAACTAAGTAATTTGAATATTAAATTCAAAATATGTATAATAATGTTTAATTAATGTATTTTACTGCATGACATTTATTTATGATACATTTCTGATTCATTCTTTTCTCTTTCTGTCTTCAGTCTGTGTGGAGGCAGTATTACAGAGAAACAGAGTCTCATCCTGACTTCAGCTCTGAAATCAAACCTATCACACCTGAGAGAACTGAACCTGAATTTGAATCAAATAAAAAACACATGAGTGAATCGCTTGTGTGGAGTACTGATAAATTCACACTGTAAACTGGAGAGATTGAGATCAGTAACATTCACACACAAGAATAAAATGATTAAAAACTCTTTAACATTTAAAACCAAAACACTTCATACTCTTGAGTTCACATTATATTTGTGAAAAGTATTTGTTATCTTTTTGTTTGAGATGATCTCTCTTTCTCTTTTTGTCTCTTTATAGTCTTTAATGTCTCTAGTCTCTGTGACATTGCAGATGTTTCTTCTTTAACTCAAACACAGAAACACTGCAGTTTCTAAAAAAGCTTGATCTGAGACAAAATATGATTGGAGACTCAAAGCAGCAGCTCACTGATTGTGCTATGAGACTCAAACTGTAATCTGAGGTGAGTAAACTTCACTTTGAGATATTAAAGAGATTCATTTAACTGAAATAAAAAGTTGATAAAATGTTTAACACAAAGGAGGAAAGAGAACAAAAGCACACTGTCACACTTTATACAGCAGCAGCTGCTTTATTAATGATATCAGTAATAGTGAATCATTACAGTTTGATATAGATTTGATCAGATTGTAGGAAATCCAGGTAAAACGAGGCAGAACGGAATCCAGAGGCCCTGGTTGAAGGTCAAAGCTTGTTCGGTCTTTCCTTTGCGTCTCCTCAAAAATCACTAATATTTATTAATCTTTTGTGTTTCCAATTATAGTACTATAGTAATATGTAATAATTTTATCTGACTCTAATCTTTCGTGATTTTAGTTATATTTATTTAAATGTAACTGCTGATCCCTCTAGTTGTGATTAAATTTGGATCATTAATTAACTATAATATTTCCTAGTTTCGACTTCGTTTGTTAGGAGTCTGGATCACTTAGAGACCTTGTTTGGCCAGAACAGACTCAGAACACATCTGGGCTATCCCAGGTCTTAGTCAGAGGCTACCTCATAGGTCGCTTACCTTAATGCAGCCATTTCCTCAATAGACTCAAAAAGAGTAATTTTTATGCGTTCCCTAATAATAGCATGCTAAGCCAGTTTGGTGGCCAAAAGTCATGATCTCAAGAACGTGCCCCCAGCTCCATCCATTGATCATTGATCTGACTCACCCTAGCACGCCAACAATGCGGAAAACTAACCTACTAGAAGTTATTTCAGACAATATTATAAGTTAACCAAGATTAATGTTTATTTTGCCAGGCAAGAATAGGTTCCAAATTGGTATAATTCACAAACATTTGCACAACTGATCACCAGTACAAAAATAACACAAAGCAAAATAAAACAAATTTAAAAGGTCATTATACCTGGTTTTTAAAAAGTACATAGTATGGGGTATGGGGACACACACCACACTACGGGCCGATCTGGCTACAGAATTACGCCTCAGACCAGACAAAGAGATTCCAAAGGGTGTTGTTTACTCTCTTTTTGAAGACCTTTTTGTTCCTTTGGATATCCCTTCTCAGAATAGTCTTATTGCATTTTCAGGTTTTGATTCACCTCCTTACAACATCTACATGATTACAGACTGTTCCATAACTTAGTTATATAGTAAGTACAATTTTGTTTTAAGTATAACAGCTACTACTAAATACTTAAGTAATGAGCCTGTATTACAGACATCTTTAAATAAAGCGTTAACCTAATTTGTACTTTCCACTAAACTCTAATTATGTTCTCTTCTGTTCCACCTTACAGTTTAGATTGAGATCCATCACCAGAAATCCTTGATAGAGTTTAATCACAAGAAATACCTGAAGGAATTCAGTCACTGAATAATGATAAATGCTGTATA
Source organism: Puntigrus tetrazona (assembly GCF_018831695.1). Lineage (NCBI taxonomy): Eukaryota > Metazoa > Chordata > Actinopteri > Cypriniformes > Cyprinidae > Puntigrus > Puntigrus tetrazona. The sequence continues at coordinate 1,271,916 of NC_056720.1, forward strand.
TCATAGTTTGAGATCATCTTGAGAGAAGCAGTAAGCATCAGAAGAAGATCCACAGAAGAGCTTCACTACTGTGTCTATGAGGAGGAATAAATATGATTCATACAGATGAAGACACTCTGACTTTACAATCAAATAGTGCATCTTATGTGTTAGTGTCACCAAGCCAGCAGAGGGAGCCCTTACCTCTGGATGACCTGTGATCACTTCCTCTGCTGCTACTTCCTGTTTTGGGACTATAAATTCTGAAGCAGGCCCCTCACCTGTAGGTTGCATTGTTTGTCTAAAGATAGCCTAGCCTTGCGGTTCCCTTGTTCGAGATTCTTTGATTTTTTGCTGCCTGACCCGACCTCTGCCTGATTTTTGGATTCTGTTGTTGGCTTGCCTCTTATATTCCTGTTTGCTGTGTTTTGATGTCTGCCTGCTTTAAACCTTTCCTTCATCCAATAAAAGCCTGCGAATGGATCTGCACGGCTCAGACCCCTCAATCATTACAGAATGCAACCTCAAACCAGGATCCAGCGGCTTTTCACCCGAACCATGGCCAGGTATGCACCTCGCAAGGTCTTTACTAACCCTCAAGCAGGGCACCCGAACACTTGAGGACTACACCCAAGAATATCTGGACCTGGCTTACCTCTCAGACTTACCAGACTGTTTGTTGATTGAATTCTTTTGTGAGGGAATAAATCAGCCACTCAAAACACAACTTGTTCGGGAGGGTCCACGTGGGTCACTTGCACAGTTTGTGGAGTTTGCTTTAGTGACTATGGGGTCAGCATTCACGCTGGGTATTGTGGAGGAAAAGGACACTGCATTGACTCCTGTAATGGCCGCCTTCTCAGAGCCGCTTCCCAAGATGGCCGCCTTCCCAGAGCCTCTTCCCAAGATGGCCGCCTACCCAAGATGGCTACCTTCCCTGCGCTACCTCCTGCCCTCTGTCCACTGCACAAGATGGCCGCCTGCCCTCTATCCACTGCACAAGATGGCCACCAACACCGGAGCCTTCAGCCATTGCAGATGTCCAGATGCAGTTCTCCGCCACCATATATTCCCCTCCAGGATTTCCAGGCATTGCGGTTGCCGCATTTGAGGACACCAGGGTGTTTCGGGGGCGTTTGAGGCTGATATTCAGTCTGACGGATCCACCAGTGATATCAGTGAGGGCAGCCGGTGTCCCCAGGGCTTCAACACAAGTCATCCCTGAGACTGTCCACTGTGCTACCTGTAATAGCAGTTGCTATTTTGTGAGTTTTGGCTACACACTGCTCACTTTCTACACCAGTCCACAGATCTGTTCTTCATCCCATTTCTGTCTACCAATCCACTCCAGTGCCCACTCAAGTGCACATGTCTACCCATGAAGCCTTTTCTGACCCTGAGTCCGCTCTTGAGACCTCTCCCGTATGCCAGCCTGCTCTAGAGATGCCCACTCTGTAAAACGAGAGAGTAAAATCTTATGACATACAGTATAAAAAGCTGAGGTCAACTAATAAAAGAACTGGTAAACTGCCTGAATCACATACAAAAAGAGATCATTGACAACTTTTACTAGAGCAGTTTCTGTGCTTGAGCGAAAACCAGATTTAACAGCATCAAAGAGATTGTTATGAGCTAGAAAAGACTGCCGTCTCTTCCATAATCTTAGATTAGAGATTGGATGGTAGTTACACAGATTTGCAGAATCCAGATTGTTTTTTTTTTAAGAATAGGGGTATCAGCAGCAGTCTTGAGTGAGATAGGAACAGTGGATGAGATGAAAGATATTAATAAGGTGTGAGATTGGAACAGAAATGATGGGCACAGTGTTTAAGGAGAAAAGTAGGTGCAGGGTTAAGATTTATGTATTAAATCAGCAATTTGAGATGGATTAGACAAAGTAAAACGATTAAATAATAATCAATGATAAACATAAGTTTTTGAGTATAACAGTCTAATTTCTTCTCTTTTAAAAGACATTGGATTAAAAAAAAAAAGACAGATTGTGAAAAGCACGTGTATCTATATCACAGCCTGTAAAACTGAACAGAGATGGTACATTTAGAAAATAAGATTAAAAAAACTGGATATTTTCTATCTATATGTAGAAACTGAAAGGTAATTCTAACTAGTTCTGAACTAATTCAATGAATCATGCATTACATTTTAATTATTCATAATTATTCATCATAAACTACAAGGTAACTGAAAGAAATAATTAAATTTGAATTCACAAGCTTGCTGTAATAAAAAATAATACTTAATTTTCATATAAAAAAGGACTATAGAATTATTTCATATAATATTCATTATCTTTCAGATTTATATGTTTGATTTGGATTATTTTGTATGATCTGTCTGACATTGTTCAACAAACCCTTTAAAGTTGACAAATGTATAAGAGCGAGGTGACTGGAGAAGATGGGTATTATCTGCAGGAGAGAGAGAATATTGAGTAACAGCAGGTAGCGCTAGAGTACTGATGTAGTTTGTGATCTGCTGTTAAAAGAAGAAAGAGAAAGCAGGTGTGTTTGTGCATCACATTCTTGTCCAGTGTGTGCTTAACAGCGATCACAAAACCGAAAGTGTTTTAAAGACTTCTGAATTCTGTTTCTACAAAATAACATCGTCTCAACTACTGCGAGTAAGTTTGAATAATTTCATTATTATGCTTATTTAGAAGAACGGATTTCACAGAATACGCAATTTTTAATCTTTTTTTATTGCACAACGCGAATCCGAAAGTATTCTGTGATCAAAACGAACCTGTTCCTCCTTTTAAACAGGAGATAAACTTGAGCAAAATGTAATGTACTTTTAATTTAAATAAAGACATGTGTTGATCTAAGGAGATTATGACAGCAATTACACAACAGTATATATATATTTATATATATATATATATATTTTTTTTTTTGTTTGGTAAATCGCAATCATTCAGCACTAGTTATTTTTATAATCTTCATCTTGTATTCCTCTGAAATCTCATGATCTTGATCTCAGAGACACAGGGTCCTGTTCAGGACATGAGGAACATCTGATGATCTTCAGAGACACAAAGATCTCAGAGAAAAGAAGAAAGAGATGAGTCTCTCAAAGAAACCGAGGTAAGAGTCTGCTTTCAGAGAGAAAAAAAACTACACTTTTCAACAAGCAGTGTTTCTCTCTATTGTTGTGTCAAAGGATTAGAAAAACAAATGTTATCAATGTTTTTAGATTGTCACTGGTAAAAAAAAAAAAGTTAAATGTTTACTATGCAGGAATATTTAGTTGAATATGTCTAATTATAGGGCTGTGTCACGGTGTGGCTTAGCGTGAAAGAGCACTCGAAGAGAATAAATAAACTAAGTTTTAATCCTCTTCAAACGGACAAAAGAGACATGGCTGAAGGTCACACAGAACACATGGCACATGAAAAAACAATAAAAAGTCTAAAGTCCAAAGACGTGACAGGCTGCATGATTCGCAAAACGTTTCATATTGCAATATGCAATTGTGATTATAATAAATGGTATTGAGTCAAATTAATGGGTTAAAGGAAAATTCACACACAGATTCATGATAATGCTGAAATGTGTATTTTGTTATTTTACAAAATGAAATAACATTTGGATTAATGTAAACTTATTTTCTCAAAACTATATCTAAATTAAATAAAACCATACACATTTTTACAAAAATAAGATATTTTAAACATTTTCATAGACTTATCATATGATATCTCGTACGTGAGACATGTACTTATGTTTTGTTTTGTTCGTATAACAGCTTGTTTCTTGTTTCCTTCAGCTGTTTCTGTACTAATCTGAGTTTTCAATGTCATGCATTCATTATATTTTTCTCTGTTGTTTCAGGTGCTGATATAAATTTGTCGTATAGCCACGTGACATAACAACCTTTAAACTTTGTACTCTCTCTCTGCGTAGTGTCAGCAATCTTAAAGACAATATTGTGCCACATAAAAGAGAAAATATTAATCATGTAGTAATAAATGAATTACTAATATAGGTATATTAACTACTAGTAAAATAATAATAAGGTGAGAGATTAGACAGATTTACAGAAGATCTAGCAGCTCCAGGTTCTGCTGTAAACCATGTTGAGAAGGAGACAGAAGCAGATCATCTGATCTGTGAGTTGTGTTGAGTGAGGCAGCGGCTGACCGTTCATTGATGTAAATGTTAAATAATGTTGTTCTTCAGCAGCTCTTCTCTCACTCCACACTCTTGGGAAAGATACCTCGTACATTTGGTGATGATAATGACACCATAATTATGTTCTGTGTATATTGATTTAATGAGAGCATAGGTTTTACCTCCTGTGCCACTTTCAATAAGGTTGTAAAACAGATCTTGGTGCCAAATTGAGTCAGAATTGTTCATATTTTTACCTTTTGTCTTGGTGAAGATGTTTTTCAAGAAGTAATATTGTCACGAATGAGGGGCCTGAGGCGTGCGGATACATATGCAGGCTTTTATTAAAGTAAGGCATGGTCAAAACAGGCAGGCGTCAAACAGGGCAAACAGATGTATAAGAGGCGAGGCAAATACAAAATCCAAGAACAGGCGAAGGTCGGGTCAGGCAGCAAACAATCACAGAATCTAAAGACAGGCAGGGTCAAAACCAAGAGAACTAAGACTAAGGAAACTCGGGAAACAACAATAGAACAGGCGAAACAATGCAACCTGCAGGTGAGTGGCTTGCTGCAGTTTTTATAGTCCTGGAACAGGAAGTTGTCGCAGAGGGAGTGAATGCAGATCACCCAGAGGTCAGGACTCCTCTGCTGGCTTGGTGACAAATATGTAGATGTGATCAGATTTACAGCAGTTTGGTAAAAATAAGATTTGACTTATCTCAGATTGTGTGTGGTTATGAAGTCTAATAGATCATAATACATAATAATAGATGTTTATTATGCTACAGAATCATTTTCCTCACAAAGATGTTTCTGTAGATGTTAGGATCAAATTAATCATTCATCATTATCAGTCCTTTATCAACCCATGTTTTTTTGGAATGCGCTGACCGAGAAAAAATTGTGTTATTTAGTTAGTTATTTGTGTTATTTAGTGTTATTAAGACATTTTTAACAGATAAGCAAATTAGATTTTTAGAGTTTAATTATAAAAATGTAACGTCTCCGTTCCTCCATAATGGAATAAGTGCTCCTATCTGTCAGTCACTATGAAATTTGGCAAGTGGTTAACTAATCATGAGCTACTCCCCATCACACGGGTATAAATAGGCCACAGGTGTTGCAGATTTTGCTTGGGAGCCCAGTGCTGCATGGTTGCTGTACTGGCACTTTTGCTAGCGGAAAAAGCTGGAAAAGGAACTGTTTGTGTGGCGGTTTGACACAATCACTGGCGTCCCTGTTTGTTCAGCGATTTCCCTGGGTGTTTCACAAGAATTTCTATCTCAGGTACAAAGGTTTGGCCTCTCCAGCAGCAATGCACTAACCTTTGGTCAGTACATTTGCTCTGAGGCGTTGTAAAGATTATGACATTGCATAGCATTAGCCTGACATGCTGTGGCCTGTCAGCATTTGTAGTGCTGTTGGTTGGGATGGGGTTCAGGTTGTGGCATTTTCCATATGGACCCCGGTCTGTCATCACGACATAACTCGTAGTGACCGACAGACAGGGAATGACTTGGTTACGTATGTAATCCTCATTTCCTCATGGAGGGAATGGACAAGTTATGACCTTGGGCTCCTCAGTAAAACCTGACGAGTGGTTACACTTGTTGCCTATTTATACCCATGTGAAAGGAGTGACCAAATTTTATTGGCGTTTTCTCTTATCAATCAATCAATCATTTTTATTTATATAGCGCTTTTAACAACACAGGTTGCATCAAAGCACTATACAGTATAATGACAGGGATGTATAATGACGAGAGTGACCAATTTCTTATTAAATGCAGAGGCGGTCTCTGTAGTCAATTCAACGATAATCACTAGAAGTTAAGTGTCCCCAACCAAGCAAGCCAGAGGCGACAGCGGCAAGGAAACAAAACCCCATGCATACAGAATGGAGAGAGAAAAAAAACCTTGGGAGAAACCAGACTCAGTTGGGGTCAGTTCTCCTCTGACCGGACGCCCAGCACTTAACTTCCAGTTCAATTTTAAACGCTGCTGTGTCAGATAGTGTAAATGACTTAGTGTGTGCGTGTGTGTGTGTGTGTGTGTGTGCATCAGGATCTGGTGATCTGTCGACGGGCGCATCTAGGTGTTCTGGTCTCTGATGAACATAATCTCTGGGTGCTGATCCACCATCTAGTCTGGATACAAACTGTGAAAACAGATTGAGAAAGAAACAGGACTAATATTAGCGTAGATGCCATTCTTTTTACGATGTCACAAGTACATCCGTATTTTAGGAAGTAGTGTTCCCGGTTCCAGCAAATCTAAGTAATGCAGCCTAAAAATCCTTTAACGGATTTGAATAATAATAGGCGTGTTATGTGTAGGCTAAGTTAAAAAGATGTGTCTTTAATCTAGATTTAAACTGGCAGAGTGTGTCTGCTTTCCAAACAGAGTTAGGGAGATTGTTCCAGAGTTTAGGTGCTAGATAGGAAAAGGATCTGCCGCCCGCAGTTGATTTTGATATTCTAGGTATTATCAAATGGCCAGAGTTTTGAGAACGCAGCGGATGTGCAGGACTATAATGTGATAAGAGCTCGCTCAAGTATTGAGGAGCTAAACCATTCAGGGCTTTATAGGTAAGTAATAAGATTTTAAAATCTATTCGATGTTTGATAGGGAGCCAGTGCAGTGTTGACAGAACCGGGCTAATGTGATCATACTTCCTAGTTCTATTAAGGACTCTGGCTGCTGCGTTTTGGACTAGCTGAAGTTTGTTTATTAAGCATGCAGAACAACCACCCAATAAAGCATTGCAATAATCTAACCTTGAGGTCATAAACGCATGAATTAATATTTCTGCATTAGAGATTGAAAGCATAGGTCGTAATTTAGATATATTTTTAAGATGGAAAAACGCAGTTTTACAGATGCTAGAAACATGATTTTCAAAGGAAAGATTGCGGTCAAACAGCACACCTAGGTTCCTAACTGATGATGAAGAATTAACAGAGCAGCCATCAAGTGATAGGCTGTGTTCTAGATTATTATATGTGGGGTTTTAGGTCCAATTATTAGCACCTCTGTTTTTCAGAATTTAACATTAAGAAGTTACTCATCATCCAGCTTTTTATATCGACTATGCATTCTGTTAGATTCTCAATTTGGTGTGTATCACCAGGCTGCGCTGAAGTATAGAGCTGAGTATCATCAGCATAGCAATGAAAACTAACACCATGACTCCTGATAAATCAGAGCTAATAAGGGCTCCAAGCAAGACCCCAGTCTGTCGTCACGACATAACGTCTCCGTTCCCTCCATCAGGGAACGAGGGTTAGATATGTAACCAAGACGTTCCCTGTCTGTCAGTCACTAGTCACCTGACACTGTACAGATACTCTGACATACTGTACTCACTTTAGCCTCACATTTTATTCTGTTGTTGTGTTTGTTTACTGATTCTAAGACTTTCAGCTAAATTCCAATGGGATTTTATCAGACATTTGTGTTTTATGGCGTAGAAGATCCTGTGTGCTTAATTTCTCAGTTCTGTCACAGCATGGTTAAAGTTTACTGTGGATGTAATGTTCAAACCCAGGTAGTTGTAGTCTGATGTGTGTTATCTGCTTAGTGTTTAATGTAAATGTAATATTCAGACCCAGGCTTCGTTTAAATTTAAGAAGTCTTCTCTCTGTGACACTTGTTTGGCTCTTTGGTTTGCTCTCAGTGATTGTCTTCTGCTGTTTTTCTTGGTTAATATAAATTCCTCTTGTGGGTATTATAAGGTGTAAGAAGACTTTTGTTTTAAATTTATCAGAACTGAATTTCTGTCTTGCTTTAAAACAACATTAAAAGTAAAATAATAAAGATTGCATTGTTGCTCAACAGAGTTCTGTATTTATTTATTAAATGTTCACTTTGATTAAAAACAGGTTTGTAATCTGCTCAAACCCATGCACTACTTTGGTGTATTTTATCACATTTTTTGCTACTTCTGAATGAAAGGATATGTGTGAGTGTTGAAGCTGGGCTCAGTGCCACTTTTACTAGAGAAGATATAAATGAGGAAGATGAGAGAAGATGACTGAGACGTAGCTGAATACTCCAGAGACACTATGATAGAAATGAAGCTTGTGTGTTACTTGTAGATGCTGCTGTGACAGAAGAGAGCTTAAACTCTACTTTGATGGAAGTGGACTTTTTATCTTTTCTTTCATTTTTTTTAATATATTGTATTAAAGTAAAAAAAACTCTTCTTTGTGTTATCAGTGTAAGATCAAGCTCTCATGTGTCCAGCTCTGTGTCTGTGAAGAGCGACCGGTCAAAAGGTGATCCACCAGAATTCAGTGAGGAGACACCACCAGCTACTGAAAGGTATTTCATTTGGATTGTATTACAACATCCAGGGCTTGACATCAACACCTACCAGCCCAACAAATGTGGAGGGATTTTTAGCTGTGGCGGGTAATACAGTCACTCCCACTAACCACTGAAGGGCCAAGTAAAAGAAGAGAATCTGATTAAAACTGATCTAACTGCACTGAAATTTAGATGACAATAGTTTTGACTTCTGTGCATGTAAATGGCAAATAATAAGCTTGTCTATGTGAGGGAATCTCATGGAGAAATCTAAACAAATGAACACAGCTGCACGTAGACAAAATTGTAATTAAATATAAGCTTGTTTTATATGTATAACATATAGCTCAGTTAAAAAACATGATCAAGAGAGGGAAGATCCCTGTGAACCATGATTGCAAACACAAATGAGTAGTGAATATACATTATAGTTCAATATTTGAAATTGAATTTAAAAGCATGTATTGTCAACAGTTTTTGCTGAATTTGGTTAATAGAAATAATTCCAAACAAAGATCACAGCAGAACAGTAAGAGCAGAGGTGTTTTGTTAATGAATGATTAGCATTTTTGAAGTTTGAATCATTTTTGAGTCAATGATTCAGTGGGCCATTCAGGCTCTTTCTTCATTCTTGAGTGAATCAGTCATCTGAATGAATCATCTGAAAGCTTCAATGACTCATTAATTGAACTTGTCACTTGCTGCCACTTACTGGCAAATGTAGATGCTGAATTCATATGACCGGTAACTAGTAACATTTGGTAATATGATTAGTAACATTCAGTGAAATTATTAAAAAAATGTAATCATTTATGAAAGATTATGCATGCATTTAATACAATTAGGTAAAATGCTATTTAAATAGGTCAAATCACTTGGAAATATTTGTATGCAGAAATAAGTCATATAAAATGTAATTTCCCAACAAGAAAATTGTGATCAGTAAAAATTAATAAACACTAGCCACAGTGGCTAAAAGTTTATGTCATGCCCTGACAACACCCAGCTAATGCACAATGTAACAGTTACGTAACGTATTAGTGTTTTTTGGTAATTTCATGACTTGCCAATAGGTAACGTAACCACGATATCATATGCAAGATATTCCATTTATCATCCTGTTACCAACTCACAACGTTGTCAGTTAAACCTCTTTAAGTATCAAGATAACCAAGAGTGTCCCAGAGTATATATTTTAATTTCATGACAATGCAACCAAATGGTATGCACAAAATGTCATTACCATCATTTATATACACTCTCTGATTGTGAGAATGCTGTTTAAGGTGCAATTCAGACACAAGACGTCCTTTAAATGTGATTTTTAATTTTTTAATTTATTTTTTTTGCACCAAGTCATAATTAGGATATATAACTTGACATACATGCATCCACAACTGACCACGACACACGCAATATTGACAAGAAAGATTTTTTTTTTCTCATGAAACTTGTATTTCGTAACTAGTTTTGAAAGTGAAATGATGCAGACTGGCTAGACCATCTCATCTTTTAGATCAGCACGTTTTTCAAGGCACTTTTACTTCAAGTTCAAGTGTCTGACAGAAGAATTAGCTTTTCTAGAGTGAGTCTTACATTTTATAATAAATAGTCAAATGTATAAATCTGGAAAGACTCTAAAACCCTTTTTAATAGCATAGACAATTACACAATGAAAGCTTCCTTCATTGAACTGTGTCTAGTGCTTCTTCACAGTAATTTAGTCACACAAACAGACACTAGAGAGAATTAAATCACTGAGGAAAATGCATCTTGTGATCAAACATGAAAGTATACATTTTCCGACAGAAATGACCATTTCTGAATTAATATTACTGATCATTAAACCCTTTCAAATGAGATTGAAGAATGTTAAATTGAAGAATGTTAATTGTAAAATGTTTTTTTCCTCTCTCTCTCTTCTTTGTGCTATCAGTGTAAGATCAAGCTCTCATGTGTCCAGCTTTGCATCTGTGAAAAGTGACCGGTCAAAAGGTCATCCACCGGAATTCAGTAAAGAAAGTGCATCAAATACTCAAAGGTATTCCATGTGTTTTCTATTATGTGGCACTAGATCAGTTCTCCTCTGGGATATTTGTGATATAAATTGGTCACAAGGAGGCATACATCATCTATTAATGTACCATTTACAGCATTAAACTGTTTTAAGTAAGACTGAAGAAACCTGTATAACAATTTTTTTGTCATTAGTTTTCTACCTTAAAGGACAGAAAATATAACATTTGTACTTGTGCTTGTTTTATGAAACAGTCCTTTTCTTACTTTTCACTATTTTAACAGTGTTCGATATGAAACATTAACTTCAGACATCCAGATTAACAGGAATCACAAAAAAATCACAGACAACCTCCTAGGAATCTTTCAGGTAGAAAAAAAATGTTTTCATAAATGTTTGTAACAAACATTTTTTTATATTTTGAATCACTGATTTTATGATTTGGACCAAATATGGATGTGGATCCTCTTCAGTTTTGTTCTTTTGTCTCAGTTTTTTGTTTGGATTTCTTTGTAGAATCTTGAGAAGAAAATAATCACATTTCTAAAAAATGAGCTGGAAATGTTCAAGAAAATATTACAGAAAGAGAACAAGCAACAATTTGTGGAGGATTTTAATGAGAACAGATGCAGTAACAGAGAAGCAGCTCTTGATCTCACGCTCTACTTCCTGAGAGAGATGAAACAAGATAGAGCTGCTGATACTCTACAAGGTAAGAGACAACGCTCGCTGTTTCCAGTGTTGCGTCAATCTCTTTTCTCTTCCACAGTCACTGTTATAACTCGGAGGAAGCTGTTCATATGCCTCTCTCATTACGTGTTCATAACCTGCCCTGTCTCTTCCAATGACAGACTTCCTTTAGACTTCCACATTCTGTTTTGTACATAACAAACCCAGAGACTAAACAATATGTGTACTTTATTTCTGTGTTCAGATGAGCTGATCTTCATTCATCAGCTAAAGTGTAGCCTAAAGAAGAAGTATAAGTGTGTGTTTGAAGGAATCACAAAGCAAGGAGACTCTACACTTCTGAAGAACATCTACACAGATCTCTATATCACTCAGGGTTGTAGTGAACAGGTCAATACTGAACATGAGGTCAGACAGATTGAAGTTGCTTCCAGACGTCACGAAACACAAGAGAAACAGGTTGAGTGCAAAAATTTGTTTGAAGCATCTGAACAAGACGAGCAGATCAGAACTGTACTGACAAAAGGAGTCGCTGGCATCGGAAAATCAGTCTCTGTGCAGAAGTTTGTTCTGGATTGGGCAGAAGGAAAAGAAAATCAAGATATCAGCTTCATGTTTCCTCTTCCATTCAGAGAGATGAACTTAAAGGAGAAAGAAAAACTAAGTTTGATGGACCTTTTAACTCAGTTTTTCCCAGAGACGAAAGGACTGAATCTTACGAGAAGAAATCAGTTCAAAGTCCTGTTCATTCTTGATGGATTGGATGAATGTCGACTTCCTCTAAACTTTAAGGATAATGAGATATTGTGTGATGTTTCATCAGCAGCCTCTCTGGATGTTCTCCTAACAAACCTCATCAAGGGAAATCTGCTTCCTTCTGCTCTCATCTGGATCACCACCAGACCAGCAGCTGCCAGTAAGATTCCTCCTGAATGTATCGAGCGGCTGACAGAGATACGAGGATTCAATGATGCACAAAAGGAGGAGTACTTCAGAAAAAGATTCACGGATGAGAATCTGGCCAACGAAATCATCGATCATGTTAAACAATCAAAGAGTCTCTTTATCATGTGCCACATCCCAGTCTTCTGCTGGATTTCTGCCACAGTTCTCCAGAACATTTTAGAAGAGAAAAGAAAAAATGTCATGAAAATTAATGAGTCTGAAGATGCCTCCAAAACACTACAGGAGTCAAATACTGAAGACACTCCTAAGACTCTGACACAAATGTACACACACTTTCTTAGATTTCAGATCCAACAGAGCAGAAGAAAGTATGATGGAGAACACACACCAGATGTTTCCTGGGATAAAGTTGCCATCTTTTCACTGGGGAAACTGGCATTTGATCAGCTGGAAAGAAACAATGTGGTCTTCTATGACACAGATCTGGAAGCATGTGGTATTGACGTCTATAAGGCATCAGTGTACTCAGGCATGTGTACTCAGATCTTTAAGGAGGAAACAGGGATCGTTCTTGGTACCATGTACTGCTTCGTTCACTTGAGCATTCAAGAGTTTATTGCAGCTCTTTATGCTCATCTGTTTCTGGACCTCAACAAAAAAAGTGTGTTTGATCAAGACTCTACACAACAAGAAAACAAAAGTGAAATTGATTTCCTCAAGACTGCAGTGGACAAGGCTCTAGAGAGTGATAATGGACACCTGGATCTTTTTCTTCGATTCCTTCTTGGTTTGTCACTCCAGTCCAATCAGAGACTCTTACAGGGTCTGTTGACGCAGAAAAATAGAAATGACCAGAGCAAATTGGAAATAGTTGAGTACATCAAGCAGAAATTTGAAGCTAATCTGTCTCCAGAGAGATCCATCAATCTGTTCTACTGTCTGAATGAACTGAACGACCAAACTCTGGTGAAAGAGATTCAGAACCACCTTAACAAAGGAAGTCTCTCATCTGCTGACCTTTCACCTGCCCAGTGGTCTGCTTTGGTCTTTGTGTTGTTGACATCAGAGGAGGAGCTGGAGGAGTTTGATCTTCAGAAATTCAAGAAATCAGACGAGTGTCTTATTAGATTATCAGCAGTCATCAAAACCTCCAAAAGAGCTCTGTAAGTAATTTATCCTATTTTGCTTTCATTTTAAAAGTGCGTTTATCTACATTGAAACATCATATTTAAACACCCTGATTTTATATTCATTATTAACCATATGCCAATTACAAGTATATATCTCTTTTAGGGTTAAATCATAACACTTTTTGTTCAACTTTTTATTAAAATGACTAATATTATTTTAATTATTACTATTATTTTCCTTTAAAAATGGCAGTCCTTTATACTCCAATATATAATTAATACTGAGTTTATACTTATGGACTTATGGACTGAGTTTAATACTTAGGACCATGTGATATTTCAGTTTTCATTTTTAATAAATATGCAAAAATGTTAACAATTCTGTTTTTTTCTGTCAATATGGGGTGCTCTGTGTTTAATAATAAGGAAAACAACTGAAAAAAAATAAAGCAAATGGCTGCAATATAACAGAGTGAAACATTTAAGGAGGTCTGAGTACTTTCTGTACCCACTGTATGTACTGTATAATGGTGTTTATTAAACTGTTATAAATTATATTTAATGGTTTTATGATTTGGTTTTATTTGTTCAATTTATGGCACAATAAGTAACTGTGCATCAATTTGTGCTGAAAATCTTTTTCTAAAATACATTTCCAAGTGAGACTATCTTAACATCTTTTCAATGAACAAAATCACCAAAATCTGTTATTTATCGAGGGTTGTCTAAACTTTTGCATAGGATTGTGTGTGTGTGTGTGTTATATATATATAACACAATATAATAATAACATAATGCAGTATACTTATGTTTAATAATTGGTATCAATTAAATTTTTATATTTAAAAATATATATTGCATGTATCTAACTTGATTTATTTGTCTTGTAGGCTAAATGATTGTGGTTTAACAGACAAAAGCTGTTCAGCTCTGGCTTCAGTTCTTGGATCAGATTCCAGTCTGAAAGAGCTGAACATGAACAATAATAATCTGCAGGATTCAGGAGTGAAGCTGCTCTGCACTGGACTGAAGAATGCTAATTGTACATTAGAGATACTGAGGTAAGTTTTGTGACAATCTCTAGGTTTAATTAGAACTCACATACATCTTTTAACATGGACCTAGATAATGTGCCAAATAATTGAGGACAGAACTGCTTGAGCTTAGTGTATTTGATAGGCTTTAAACCTCTAAGCAGAGAATTGCGACAAGACCTCATACTTGTTAAAATAGACTTCAGTTCCTATGGTGAATATGGTGCAATATTTTATTTGTATTCCCAAATGCTAAATGGCAGACATATAGTACTATGATTCTAGACCAAAATAACACCATGATCCTATGCAAAGTGTTTGAGAAAACATGAGAAATATTTCTGTAAGCAGCACTAGCTCTATTGATCCAGCCAGAGCGGCTCTGGTGGGACAGGCCTCGGTATAAATATCTATTATTTCCTGAATATTACTGATGAACTGATCAAAATATAAGATACTGTTCATGTGTGTGTGTTACTACTAGTGTATAAGTGTAGTAATAAATGTTAACTAATCATGAAGTATACTACTGTTCATATGGGTTTTACCATTTATTTAATATAATAAATTAACACTATCTTCTGTTTTATTGTCTGTTTTCTATTGTCTGCTAATTTAGAATGAGGATAAAACATTCTGAACTTCAATTCAAATATCCTGAATATTATGAATGTTATGAAACTCGGTATGGATCATCCCTGATGACTTCATAACAGGCAAATTACATTAGTATATTTACAGCCCACACAAACTTTCGACCATTCCCACCATTTTTTTTAATTTACAGTAGATCTCTATCTTTAAGCCCTTTCAAGCCACAAGCTTTTGAAAACCTAGCTCATAAAGGTTTAATTCCAGCATGAACTCTATATTTCAGTTCCTACCTCAGAATTTCAATGTGGTTTAAGAGTGGACTTATGTTATGGCATTTGAAAACATAAATGTTTTGACTTCACAACAACTCCATGACTTTTCTTGATTGGTCCAGCCAGAGCCCTGATTTAAACCTAATTTAGCATCTCTCGAGAGACCTAAAAATGGCTGTCCACAAACGTTTGCTATCCAATCTGACAGAACTAGAGAGGATCTGCAAGGAGGAATGGCAGAGGATCCCCAAATCCAGTGTGAAAAACCTGTTGCATCTTTCCCAAAAAGACTCATGGCTGTATTAGATCAAAAGGGTGCTTATACTTAATACTGAGTTTATACTTGGTTTGAATACTTAGGACCATGTAATTTTTCAGTTTTTCATTTTTACTAAATCTGCAAAAATGTCAAAAATTCTGTTTTTTTCTGTCAATATGGGGTGCTGTGTGTACATTGAGGAAACAATTAACTGAAATAAATGAAAACAAATGGCTGCAATATAACAAATCTTAAAGTAAAAAGAGTAAAAAATTTAAGGAAGTCTGAATACTTTCTGTACCCACTGTATTTACTGTATAATGTATTTTTTTAATTTATTAAACTGTTATAAACTAAATTAATGATTTTATGATTTGGTTTTATTTGTTCAATTTATGGCACAATAAGTAACTGTGCATCAATTTTTGCTGAAAATCTTGCATATTTTCTACTTTTCCAAGTGAGACTGTGAACATCTTTTCAATTAACAAAATCACCAAAATCTGTTATTTATCAAGGGAGCTTAGACTTTTGCATAAGACTGTGAGTGTATTATTATATATATATATATATATATATATATATATATATATATATATATATATATATATATATATATATATATATAATAATGAGTGTACTTATGTTTAATAATTGGTTTTAATTAATTTTTTTATTTAAAAAAATATTACATGTATCTAACTCTGTGATTTGATTCATTTCTCTTGTAGGCTAAATGATTGTGGTTTAACAGACAAAAGCTGTTCAGCTCTGGCTTCAGTTCTTGAATCAGATTCCAGTCTGAAAGAGCTGAACATGAACAATAATAATCTGCAGGATTCAGGAGTGAAGCTGCTCTGCACTGGACTGAAGGATATTAATTGTAAATTAGAGATACTGAGGTAAGTTTTGTGACAATCTCTAGGTTTAATTAGAACTCACATACATCTTTTAACATGGACCTAGATAATGTGCCAAATAATTGAGGAAAGAACTGCTTGAGCTTAGTGTATTTGATAGGCTTTAATCCTCTAAGCAGAAAATTGCGACAAGACCTCATACTTGTTAAAATAGACTTCAGTTCCTATGGTGAATATGGTGCAATATTTTATTTGTATTCCCAAATGCTAAATGGCAGACATATAGTACTTTGATTCTAGATGATCATCATGATCCTATGCAAAGTGTTTGAGAAAACATGAGAAATATTTCTGTAAACAGCACTAGCTCTGATGGGACAGGCCTCGGTATAAATATCTATTATTTCATGAATATTACTGATGAACTGATCAAAATATAAGATACTGTTCATGTGTGTTTTACTACTAGTGTATGAATGTAGTCATAAATGCACTTTTATAATGTTTTATTGTTGGTTTTCTCTTTTCTAATCTTTTTGGAATGAAGATTAAAAATAGCATGCCAATAAGTTCAAACATCCATTATTTATATATATATATATATATATATATATATATATATATATATATATATATATATATATATATATATATATATATATATAGCTATTATTTTCCTTATATAATATTTATTATTTTGTACTTATTACTAATTAACTAATCATGAAGTATACTACTGTTCATATGGGTTTTACCAATATTTAATATAATAAATTAACACTATCTTCTGTTTTATTGTCTGTTTTCTATTGTCTGCTAATTTAGAATGAGGATAAAACATTCTGAACTTCAATTCAAATATCCTGAATATTATGAATGTTATGAAACTCGGGATGGATCATCCCCTGATAACTTCATAACAGGCAAATTACATTAGTATATTTACAGCCCACACAAACTTTCGACCATTCCCACCATTTTTTTTAATTTACAGTTGGTCTCTATCTTTAAGCCCTTTCAAGCCACAAGCTTTTGAAAACCTAGCTCCTAAAGGTTTAATTCCAGCATGAACTCTATATTTCAGTTCCTACCTCAGAATTTCAATGTGGTTTAAGAGTGTACTTATGTTATGGCATTTCAAAACATAAATGTACTTGTTTTATATTTGCATCATTTGGATGAAAAACTCCAGAATACTTTAGAATATACAGAATGCACTTTGGAGAAACTCAGGTCAATGTAGTGAACTAGTGTTTGGTTTTAATTACGACGTTCTCTTCTGATCAAAATGAAAATATTACTGTAATAATCTTTAAAAAAAAAGTCATGCTCCTTTCAGATGGTGACTTTTTTCCTTTCTTCTTTAACTAGAAGGAGAAAGCTATTAAAGCTTTTTTGCTGTAATATTAATTATATAACCTGAATATGATAAAAACCTTTTTTAGACTCTCAGACTGCAGTATCAGTGAAGAAGGTTATAAAGCTCTGTCTTCAGCTCTGAGATCAAACCCTTCACACCTGATAGAGCTGGATCTCATAGGAAATGATCCTGGATCATCAGGAGTGAAGAAGCTCAGTGTTTTACTTCAGGATCGTAACTGTCAACTAAACACACTGAGGTGAGTTGTATATATAAATATTATATTATAATATTTAGGTGCAGCTGCTGTTGTTTTGATGATAGATGTCACCACAGTATAATTGTGTTAAAAGTTATAGGTTACTCAGAAATTTTGTGTGGGATTCAGTAGTTTGGGGCAATAATTAACATTTATGATTGTGGATATTTCTCATGAAAAAATATTCAGTGTGGCTAATTATTTTGATTGTGTAAATGTTACTGAATGCACTGTACATTAATTTTCATCAGGATCAGATTCACAACACTGTAGATCCACTACAGCAGATCTATATCACGTCTGAAGCTTCTTCTCATAATGAGCAGAATTACTGCTGTATCAACACAGACATCAGTTAAATACAACTATCCAGAGATGGTCTGAACTCAGATCATATTCTCTGTTAGTGGATCAGTAATCAAGTGTTTGGTGAATTCTGCTTCATAATTATAGAAAGAGCCAGCATTAAAAAAACCTCAATAAAATATATCAATATGAAGGTTTAGCTGTCACAAGCTAGTTATTGCTTTTTTTATCTCCTGCATAAAAACCAGAAAGATCTTGAGAATTTTAAGAATCATGATCTAGTGAGCTTTATCTGAGTTTCTTTTAATATTTGTTTGCCTTTTGTCTGTCTTTAAAAAAATTACAAAATAAATACATACATAAATACATTTATTTATTTAAGTGTTCAAGCTTTAAAAAGTTGTACTAGGTCTGTTTGTTTTGGGCAGTGTATGATAATCTTTAAATGTTTTGTGAAGCAGAGCACACTAAACTGAATCCTGCTTCATCTTGTTTTCTGCAGGTTTTGGGTCCTGCTGCAGATGAAGGCTGTCAGTATGTGACTGGAATCGTGGGTAAAAACCCGTTACTCCTGAAAGAGCTGAATCTGAGTGGACATAAACTAGGAGACACACGAGTGAATCAGATCTCGGCTCTACTGCAGGATAAACACTGTCAGATCAACACACTGAAGTGAGTATCTTACAGCATTTCACACGTGTTGAAAACTTTTTGCTTCTTTTTAAAAAGAGACCAGAAGACTCTTGGTAAAGCAGGAGTTCATTTTTATTTTGTTGCTGTAGTCATGTGCAAGAAGTCTTGAAGTAATCTTTAAGAAAATCCTCAAGCAATCTCCAAGAAAAAATCTAACTAAAACCTAGCACAGAGAAGTTTATATGTTTTAAGGGGAAGGAGTACATAGAGGTGGAGACCACTGAAACAAAAGTATGCAAATACAGAACAGGACCTTAGCCCAGAACAGGAAATTTCCAGATCCATCCTCTATTTAGCATCCAAGTGTCATTTAAATGCATAAGTGCTATAAACAAAAGGCACAGTTGTACCTTTTGATTAGGATTCACACTTAATTTGGGAAAACCTGCCAGATGTTCAGTAACTGAAAGACAAAAGATTACTGTCTCAGGGCTTGGACTTCCTGAGCTTATATCATAAATTACAATATACTTTCAGACTGGAAACTGTGTGTAACTTTTTATAAATTTGTAATACAACACATTTCACATGATTAGTTATGTTACAGAAGTCTATTGTAATTCTCATTTGAGTCCAACTCCTCGCTATAAAGCTTTATCCAGCTGTTTTATCAAGAAAATTTGAATCACTAAAACTCTGATAAATATGCAGTATATTTATGGTTTATGTAATGTATACCAATTAATTTAGCATTTTTATATTTAATAACTATATTGCATGTATTTAACTCTGTGATTTGATTTATTTGTCTTGTAGGCTAAATGATTGTGGTTTAACAGACAAAAGCTGTTCAGCTCTGGCTTCAGTTCTTGGATCAGATTCCAGTCTGAAAGAGCTGAACATGAACAATAATAATCTGCGGGATTCAGGAGTGAAGCTGCTCTGCACTGGACTGAAGGATATTAATTGTACATTAAAGATACTGAGGTAAGTTCTGTGATAATCCCTAGTACTGTTTCAGCTCAGTGAAATTTATAGTCTTTAGTTCTATGAACTCTACATTTCAGTTCCTACCACAGCATTTCAATATGGTTTCAGAGTGGACTTTTGTTAGGGCATTTCTAAACTGTCATTTTCTTGTTTATTTAACCACTTTGAGTTTTTGTTGTTGTTGTTGTGGATCATTTAAATAAAAGACTTTCAGACCTGTTGAGGTTCAATATAATCATGCACTGCATTTTTTAATTATTTAATGATTATCTCTGTGATGTACCTCTTAATATTAGCAATATTTATACATAAAAAGCAATCTGGGTTTAGACCTTATCGGCAGAACAGTCCGTTTTTATAAGACCACATTCAAGATATTCAAAAGCCCACTGCTATAATCTGCCTTTTTGCATATTATTCAAATACAGTACAATACTTACACATATTTGTTTGTAAAACACATTTAAAAACAGCCAAAGATGACCAAAGTGCTGTAAAAAGTAGAATAAATAATCAGAAATAAGACAAAAAAACAAGACTCAAATTTAAAACACAACAGTATGAAAAAAACAATGTAATGAAAACTGGGTTAATGCACTGTGAATCAACATCACCTACCAGTGAACAGCTCTATTAACTAACATTGTCAAATATTAATAAACACTGTAATTAATGTATTGTTCAAGCTTATTGTAAAGTGTTTCCATACTGTGTATTTGTGTCACGGTAGTGGTTTACGAGAGAGAGGACTTAACGAGGAAAAATCAACAGTTGTAATCTTCTATGAACAAAAGAAACAAGATATTTACAAGCTGGTAGGCAGGAGAAAAAAACACATACATTAAAGATGAAAACCGATGATAAAAACAGAATCAAACTGGAACTTAAATACACACATGAATTGACTAAACTAACAAGACACAGCTGATGACAAATTAGACAATTAACAAAGTAGGTCACACATGGCACAGGACAAAACAACAACAAAAGAGTCCATGTGTGACAATTTGTAATTTCTTCCTCTCATGTTTATCATTTTAGGTTGTGTGATTGTGGTTTAACAGAGGAAAGCTGTTCAGCTCTTGCTACAGTCCTGAGATCAAATTCCAGTCTGAAAGAGCTTGACATGAGCAACAATAATCTGCAGGATTCAGGAGTCAAGAAACTCAAGAACGCTTTAGAAAATACAGAATGCACACTGGAGAACCTCAGGTGAATATAATGAACTATTGTAATGGTTTTAATTTGATCAAAATGAAAATATTATTGTAATAATCTTTAAATAAAGTCATGCTCCTGTCAGATGGTGAATTGTTTTTCATTCTTCTCTAACTAGAAGGAGAAAGCTATTAAACCTTTTTGTAGAAATATTATTTATATATCTTTCAATATAATAAAATCCTTTTTTTTAGACTCTCAGACTGCAGTATCAGTGAAGAAGGTTATAAAGCTCTGTCTTCAGCTCTGAGATCAAACCCATCACACATGATAGAGCTGGATCTCATAGGAAATGATCCTGGATCATCAGGAGTGAAGGAGCTCAGTGATTTACTTCAGGATCCTAACTGTCAACTAAACACACTGAGGTGAGGCCAGTGGTGTAACTACAGGCAGTGCACACTGTTACGTGCTTGTTGTTAAACGGGGAGGCAGTAACATTTAAGTGAGATGCAACGGCTGCTAAGAACTGCAATAAAGAATGTCCGTGAGGCAAAGCGTAGATGTTGAAATCAATCTGCTTTTATTTAACAGTTTCTAAACTTAGGAGAAGAGAAAAGAATGAGTGACACCAAATCAAAGAAAATATAAGAAGCAAAACGACCCTAATAACTAAAGCCCCAACCCAACTAATCTAACTAACAGAAAAAGAATGTAAAAACAAAAACCGATATCTTCAGCGTATCCGACGCCCAAATAAACTACACTACCTAGTAAAACCAAAAGTACACGGGTGGCTGTCACTCCTAACCTAGACATAACATGGAGTAACCTAAAATTAAACTAACTTACCTTAAACTTAACTTAATTACATTGCCTTCGTGACAATTAACAGAAAGGGGGTAACAAAAGTAAGTCTTAAATTACAAAGACGGTTAACGACAAAAGACAAAAGACAGTTTGCCACAAGATTGGACAGCCGTCTGCTGGCTGAATAGCAGGACGACTGACACACGCAGGCAGCACCAGGCCGCTTTTAAAGTGGTAGGTCGCCTGATTGGTTGCCCAAACTCAGTCGTCACCCAATAGGGAAACCTAAATATGGAAAAAAAAAAGTAGAGGGAGAGAGACAACAACAAAATACAAAAGCAAACATACGAGGGACGTAACACCTCCCCCCTTAAAAAAAACTAAATTTCTTTTTCTTTTTTTTTTCTTTTTCTCTTTCCTTCACAAATTAGTTTTTAAACAAATTTACATCACCACCCAAGCTCTAGATAAGGCATCAGCAATAATATTTTCCGAGCCCTTTTTGTGTTTAATCACCAAGTTGTAACCTTGCACGATTAAAGACCAGCGCATTAACCGTTGGTTATGATTGTACATGCGCGCTAGAAACACCAAAGGATTGTGATCGGTGAACACAATTACAGGCATGTTACTTGAGCCAATGTACACATCAAAGTACTGTAAAGCCATCAAAAGGGCCAGTGTTTCTTTCTCAATTGTGGAGTAGTTTAACTGATGTTTATTAAACTTACGTGAGAAGAAACACACTGGATGTTCGATCCCACAAGAATCCTCCTGGATCAGCACAGCACCCGCACCAACCAAACTCGCATCAATTTCTAACGTGAAGGACTTGGCACAGTCGGGAGCAATAAGAACAGGTGCATTGCACAACAATGCCTTCACATTGTCAAAAGCAGTTTGACACGCGTCGTTCCATTTAAATGGACACGAAGGACTGAGAAGGGATGTAAGCGGATTAACGACAGTTGAGAAATTTTTACAAAAGTTTTGATAATAGCCTGCCATTCCCAAAAACCTACGCAGCTCTTTGCGCGAGGCAGGAGCAGGGAACTCTGCAACAGCAGTTACTTTTGCCTCCACAGGTCTTACTTGTCCTTGCCCCACTTCCCTACCCAAGTATGTGATCGTAGCTTGTCCAAACTCACATTTAGCAAGGTTTAATGTTAGCGACGCATCTGCAAGACGTGCAAATACCTCTCGCAAAGTTGACACATGATCCTCCCAGTCAGGTGAATAAATCACAAGATCGTCTAAATAGGCGTTACAATTTTGAATACCAGAAAGTACCATATTAACAAGTCTCTGAAACGTTGCGGGAGCGTTTCGCATACCGAAAGCCATTACGCAATATTGCGCAAAACTATCCGGTGTCACAAACGCAGAAATATCTGATGCACGAGCGGTTAAAGGCACCTGCCAATACCCTTTCAGCAGATCCAGTTTACTAACAAACTTTGCAGTACCAAGAGTGTCAACGCAGTCTTCCATACGTGGCAATGGAAAACAGTCAGGTGTAGTCACAGCGTTCACTTTACGATAATCTGTACAAAATCTGGCAGATCCATCACTTTTACTAACAAGTAAGCATGGTGAACTCCACGAACTGCAGCTCGGTTTCGCTAACCCATTCTCCAAAAGATACTTAACTTCATCTTTCATGACAGAACGTTTCAATGCATTCATTCTGTAAGCATGTTGCTTAATCGGAGCAGAATTCCCTACATCAATGTCATGCTGTAATACTGTTGTACGAGTAGGAACATCATTAAATAGCGAAGGAAATGCATTAATTGGCTGTTCAATATCAGCTCTCTGAGGATCTGAAAGATGTGTTAAAGCAGAACTTAAGTTAACCAAAACTTCAGAATTCTTAAGTCTGGCACATTGCTGATATGTATGTCGAACTATCACTCCATCTTCATCAGGATCAATAACCACATCACAAGTAAGAGCAACACTTGGCGATTGAGCGTTCTCGGTTTTAGTTATACTCACAGCCGTTGGTGATGACTCTCTTACACAATAAGCTTTTAGCATGTTGATATGACACACACGGGATTTCTTTCTGCGATCGGGCGTTCGAATTACGTAGTCTGTATCACTAAGCTTCTTGAGCACTTCATACGGACCTGAAAAACGTGCAGACAAAGGTGAACCAATAACAGGCATGAGAACAAGCACTTGATCTCCCTCTTTAAAGTGACGTGGAACAGCGGTACGATCAAACTGATCTTTCATAGTAATTTGTGCATCTGACAAAGACTCGCGTGCCATCGTACAAGCATGGTGTAACCGTTCACGAAACTTACTTACGTACTCCAACACCGTTATTTTAGAATCAGTATCAGAAGATAGCATATCTTCCTTAAGCATCTTTAACGGACCCCTCACCGTATGCCCAAACACCAAGTCAGCAGGACTAAACCCCAGACTTTCTTGCTCTGCTTCTCTGACAGCAAACAGTACTAAGGGTATGCCCTCATCCCAATCCTTGCTAGTCTCCATACAGTACTTACGAAGCATGGATTTGAGTGTTTGATGAAATCGTTCCAGTGCCCCTTGGCTTTCTGGATGATACGCGCTTGCAATCCTGTGAGAAACTTTTAGAGTCATCACTATTTGAGAAAAAACCTTGGACAGAAAATTTGTACCCCGATCAGTCTGCACAGTTCTAGGTAATCCAAACATTGAAAAGAATTTCACGAGCGCACGAGTAATTACCGGAGCAGTTATTTTACGCAGCGGGATCGCCTCTGGAAAACGTGTTGCTACACACATTATCGTCAACAAGTACTGATTTCCAGTCTTTGTCCTGGGCAGGGGACCAACACAATCGACGATAACGTGAGAGAAGGCCTCCTCAATTACAGGAATAGGAACAAGCGGTGCGCGGGGAATGACTTGATTCGGCTTTCCTGCTAATTGACAAGTACTACATGTTCTGCAATATTTCGTTACGTCAGATTTTAATCTGGGCCACACAAAATGCTTTAAAATTCGTTGGTAAGTTTTTCTAATACCCAGGTGTCCAGACAAGGCATTATCATGAGCCAACGAAAGTACGGCTTGTCTGTAACACTCAGGAACAACAATCTGGTGAACAGTAGACCATTCAAAATCTTCTGAAACATTTTTACACCATTTGCGCATCAGTAATCCGTTATCCATATAATAAGCCATTTTTCGTTCACTTGCCATTTCTAAAGAAACAGCAGAAGAGAAGTATTTACACAGGGTCAAGTCAGCTTTTTGAGCTGCGATAATGTTATCTCGAGTCACTGTTAATTTTACGTCGTTCAGAACTAGATCAAGTTTTTCATCTGGCTTAGCTTCATCAGTCAAAGTATTATGCTCCATAGAAGATGCCATAAAAGTGTTAGCCAAATCAGGCGCATCAGCGAGTTTACGAGTCTGGGCACGCGTTACGGCACAGACAGGAAAGACTTCAGGAAATCTTTCAGACATTTCATCACATTGATCAAGCAAATCGGGTTTGTCTAAAACCTCTATAAAAGGAATCACCCTTCCACCGGCCACATCGTTACCAAGAATAAGTTTTACCCCGCCAACAGGCAAATTTTCCCGCACTCCCACTTTAATTATTCCTGTAAACAACTCGGAGCGCAAATAAATCTGATGCAAGGGAACTCTGACAGTCTTCATTCCAATACCTCGTACCAAAACATAACTACCACAGAAGGTTTGATCAGAAAAAGGAAACGCGTCTTTAGCCACGATTGTTTGCATGGCACCAGTATCACGCAGCATGGTCACCTGAACCTGGTCTGTGGACTGAGCATCAGCAGAAACTAATCCTTCCAACAAAAAAGGTTGATACCCTTCATCTATCTGATCGTGGTTTTTATTAATCACGTCAACAGTCTTTACAAGACCAACATTCTTAGGAGAGTTAGATTGCGATTTTCGTTTTAAAGCAAGGCAATCAGCAATTACATGACCCGGCTTATGACAATAAAAGCATTGTCTACCTTCTTTATCTTTGGGAGTAAACTTAAGACGGGATTGATCGAGACCTTTTCGGTACGGGCAATAAAAACAGTTTTGTGTGTCAGAGCAAATTCGTCCGCGAGAACAGACGCACTGGACAACGAGTTTACCTTCTGCTCATTTAAGTAGACAGCAACACGTTCAGGAATGCAACCTTTAAATTCTTCAAGCAAAATTAATTCACGTAATGCCTGAAACTCTATAACCTTGCTGGCTACGCACCATTTGTCAAAGAGCATAGACTTTTCCCTAGCGAACTCAACGAAAGTCTGACCCAAGCCTTTTTTATAACTTCTGAATCTCTGCCTATAAGCCTCGGGAACCAATTCATAAGCTCTCAGAATAGCCGTTTTAACAACATCATAGTCGAGGCTATCCTCTAAAGATAGAACAGCACACACTTCCTGAGCTTTTCCCGTTAACTTACATTGCAGTAACAGAGACCATACATCTCTAGGCCAACTCAAAGCCGAAGCAATTCGCTCAAAAACATTAAAATACGAGTCAACCTCGCTTTCTCTAAACTGTGGTACAAGAGCAATATGCTTACTCACGTCGAACGTATTCCCTGACGCTCCGATTCTGGAAACAGTATCAGCATTTGCTGCACGTGCAGGATGAATAGGTACAGAAGGGGCGGCTGGCACAGAAGGAATCACTGGCATAGGAGGAATTACCGGCGCAGGAGCAGGGGCTACTGGAGCAGGAAGCACTGGTGCGTCTTTGGCAACTCTTAATTCGAGCTCCCGCAACTTGATTTGTTTATCCGCCTCAATTTCTAAACGACGGACCTCAAGCTGCAACTCTAGCTCAGCCTGACGCTCAGCCACCCTCGCGCGTTCTTCCATCTGGAGTTTAGCCAGACGTAACTTAAAACGCGCATCACCGCCAGACCCAGATAGGGCAGGGGAAAGAGGATCGAAGGGTGGCAATACAGCTTTGGCTTTGGACTCCTCCACCTCAGCCGTTTCGCTCGCTTCCTCCTCACCAAGTACAAGCGAGTGACCATCATCACTGAGCGAGTCCTGCTCTACTCCACCAGCCAATGCCAACACACCAAGCTCCGCCAGCCCCTTCGCCACGGCGCTCTTAATTTCCCTCTTCAGCTGCTGCTTATTAACCTTAATTTTAAAGTGCTCAGCAATACAAACCAAATCGTCCTTTCTACACCTATCCAGCTGCTCATTCGTTGGCCGACTAACAAAACTGTCTAAATCAAAATCAGCCATTCGAACCGCTTAATTAAATATTAAGCTAACTCAAAGGAAACCGCCGTTCAAAAAAAATTCTTCTCTTTCTAAACAAAGATTTACCTCACGGACACCCCATCGCAATCCCAGCAACAGTGCACCTCACCATTTTAATCCCCAAATTAGATACTCGCAAGAAATGAGTATCCCACCGCTGCCACCAATTAATGTTACGTGCTTGTTGTTAAACGGGGAGGCAGTAACATTTAAGTGAGATGCAACGGCTGCTAAGAACTGCAATAAAGAATGTCCGTGAGGCAAACGTAGATGTTGAAATCAATCTGCTTTTATTTAACAGTTTCTAAACTTAGGAGAAGAGAAAAGAATGAGTGACACCAAATCAAAGAAAATATAAGAAGCAAAACGACCCTAATAACTAAAGCCCCAACCCAACTAATCTAACTAACAGAAAAAGAATGTAAAAACAAAAACCGATATCTTCAGCGTATCCGACGCCCAAATAAACTACACTACCTAGTAAAACCAAAAGTACACGGGTGGCTGTCACTCCTAACCTAGACATAACATGGAGTAACCTAAAATTAAACTAACTTACCTTAAACTTAACTTAACTTAATTACATTGCCTTCGTGACAATTAACAGAAAGGGGGTAACAAAAGTAAGTCTTAAATTACAAAGACGGTTAACGACAAAAGACAAAAGACAGTTTGCCACAAGATTGGACAGCCGTCTGCTGGCTGAATAGCAGGACGACTGACACACGCAGGCAGCACCAGGCCGCTTTTAAAGTGGTAGGTCCGGCCTGATTGGTTGCCCAAACTCAGTCGTCACCCAATAGGGAAACCTAAATATGGAAAAAAAAAAAAGTAGAGGGAGAGAGACAACAACAAAATACAAAAGCAAACATACGAGGGACGTAACAACACGTACTAAATTAATATTTCTAGAAATATCAATAATACAATGCAACTCATGTCATGGGTTTTTTACAGCGGCATCATCTTGTGTCCTTTAGTGTTCTAGAGGTGGAGCTTTTGTCAAGCATTACTGAGCTTTCGGCTTCTAATCCAACCTTTTGTGTAGTTTTTCTTTTCTTTTTTCCTTCTTTGAAACCAAAGAGATGTTCATTAGTTTGATTGTGTATCAAGAGCAAGTACACATTTGTGTGCATTTTGTTTTGTGCTTTTACCAGAACAATGCACTCAATTGTCTGTGTAAGACACGCAATGTGCACGAGTGCCAAGAGAGAACTGATAACAGCAGCAATGAGTGCTCGTCGTAACACATTCCAGCAATAGACCCCCTGTTATTTAAAGATATTATTTATTTATTTCTATTTATTATAGATTAGAGATGTTTTCTTTTTTTTTTCTTTTGTATACATCCACTCTCTCTGAGAAGATTCCTGCGTGTGTGTTAGACGCATGTAAAGAGAACTGTTTAATATAACATGCTCTTTCTAGTTGGTCTTAATTAAGTAGGCTAGGCACAGATTTCCTTATATATTTTTTTCTAGATATGAGCGCTGTGTGTATGTGCTTCATAACCGTGCAGCCCAGGGTAGGGTCCGTCATGAATAAGTTACACCACTGGGTGAGACACCATGAAGTAAATGTGAATTACTTACATTAGTATTATATTATAATATTTAGCTACAGCTGCTGTAGTTTTGATGATAAATGTCAACACGGTTAAGATGAGTCACTAGAGTGGGATTCAGTAGTTTGGCGCCTCAATAATTATGATTTATTTTTGTGTTTTTGTGGACATTTCTCATGAACAAAAAATATTCAGTGTGCCTAATTATCTTGATTGTTTAAATGTCACTGAATGCACTGTGCATTAATTTTCATCAAGCTCAGATTCACAACACTGTAGATCTACTACAACAGATCTATATCACATCTGAAGATGTAGTTCTTCTCAAAATAAGCAGAATTACTGCTGTATCAAAACATGAGTCAATTAAAAAAGTGAATTCTGCTGCATAATAATTGCCATTTGTCTTTTTTTAACAAAAAAATAAATAGATTGAATAAATGTAACTATATGTAAACTGTAAAGATTTGAACTAGAGCTTTTAGGTATAAACAATATTTGGTCATCTTTTAATGTTTTCTGATGCACACTGAATTGATTTCTTCATCTTGTCTTCTGCAGGTTTTTGGGTCCTGCTGCAGATGAAGGCTGTCAGTATGTGACTGGAATTGTGGGTAAAAACCCGTTACTCCTGAAAGAACTGAATCTGAGTGGACATGAACTAGGAGACACACGAGTGAATCAGATCTCTGCTCTACTGCAGGATAAACACTGTCAGATCAACACACTGAAGTGAGTATCTTACAGCATTTCACACGTCACACGACTAGTGATCTTACAGAAGTTTTTAATTCTCATTCATTTTAATTCTTTTTAATTCAAAAGATTTTAATTCTCATTTGAGTCCAACCCCATGCTATTGTTGGAAACTTTTTTTTTAGCTTCTTTTTAAGAAGAGACCAGGAGATTCTTGGTAAAGCAGGAGTTTGTTTTTTTATTTCGTTGCTGTAGTCATCTGCAAGAAGTCTTCAAGAAATCTTTAAGAAAGTCGTCAAGCAATCTCCAAGAAAATCTTCAAGAAATCTCCAAGAAACAAATCTAAATGAAACATGTTAGGTTGAAGTATATATGTTTCAGAAGGGGAGGAGTACACAGAGGTGGAGACCAGTAAAACAAAAGTATGCAAATGCGATCAGGAACTTAGCCCAGAACAGGAACTTTCCAGATCCTTGATCTATTTAGCATCTAAGTGTCATTCAAATGCATAGGTGTTGTAGAGACTAAAACAAAAGGCACAGTTGTACCTCAGGATTAGCATTCACACTTGACCTACCAGATGTTCAAGAACTGAAAGACAAAAGATAACTGTCTCGGGGCTTGGGCTTCCTGCTCTTAGAATGTAGATCACAATACACATTCAGCATATACTGTTATTAAAACTGTGTTTAACCTTTTATAAATTTGTAATACAACAATCCCCCATTTGAGAGTTTTAATGACTCTCACGTAACACAAATTTAATCCTTCTAAAATCCATTCTATAGCCTATGTTTAATAACATATGCTCCATCTTGCAGTCATGCAACTTGAAAAAGTTACAGGCACATATCTTATTCTGTGTCTTTGCCTAGAATTGCTTAGGTTGTAATAGTTCTTTTCAGGACCATAACTCTTGACAAAATACGACATGGGTGGTAATATGTCGTACAAAACTACATGATGACACAATCATGTAGCATAAGAGTGGAAGTCCTGAAGTCCATGGCGTCTGAATAACTGTGACGTCTGTTTCCTGTAGTCCATTTCCCCTGTAGAGTCATTCGGATGACTCTTTGTCCTCATGAAGCTTGTTCATGGATGTCTGAGGTGTAAATCAGGGTGCTGCATATGAGATGACCTGGCATATACACGGACCTGAAACACAAGAACACAGAGAAACAGCAGACCAGCAGTATTCATGCATAGACATTTTAAGACTTCTGGTGATCGTATAGTGGTTTAATTTTTGATCATCGTGTAGTGGTTTAATTTTGATGATCGTATAGTGGTTTTGTTGACCTAGTCTTAAGTCATTTGACACCTATGGACCAGTGAGGTAAGGATAGACTAGTGGATGGGGAAAGGCCTATGAGGAAAATCTTCACCGCAGGGGTCGGCCCCCGAGGCCTGTTGCGTTCGGTTCTTCCCTGGGCTCCTCACTGGTCTATGTGTCCTAGTCTGTCCCTGTAGGTAATTTGTAAACCATTATTGTAAAAAACATCTTCATCCTCCAATGAAACATCAGTCATAGTAAACATCATAACATAGAGGATAGGTGTAATTTGGAGTGTGCTGTAGAATAACTTTGAAGGCTGTGAGTGTACTTAACTAGCATTCTCTCAATGGAAGGAGACACCTTAAATTAAGTACTCACAGCCCTAACAGCTAACACCTGAGCAAACTGCTCCAACAGTTGGGTAAAGTGGGGAGGGGCTGCTTCAGAGTAGCTAGCAGACTGAATAGGAGCTGGGTAAAGCTGTTAATTTTTCCTAAAGTTTTTTTGCGTTTCCTGCACTCTTTCATCCAGTGTCCAGATTTTCCACAGTAATGGCAATTGCCCTCCCTCTTAGGACATTTACCTTTCTGCCTGTTCTCAGTGTTGACCTTAAAGGATGCTGCCGCAATCCTTACTCTGGCTTTAACATCAGAGTCTCTTTCCCATGTAGCTAGTGTGTTAAGGTTAGTTCTGAGAGTTTTGTTAGACCAAATTAGATCTAGAAAAGGCAAGGCTTTTCTGTCCTCTGATAAAAGGCCATCAACCCACGTGCGAACGAGTGGTCCTTTATGATCCAATACCTTCTCTGGAGTGTCAGCTATTCCACTATATGCTGCAGCTGACTGACAAAACCTTTCAGTGTACTCACTTACAGTTTCATCTTTCTTCTGCATACAACTAGTGACCTTTGACCAATCCATTTTTGGTCCAACAATGTTCTTTAACTCTTTCAGAACTCCCTCTCTAAGTTCATCTTTACGGGCATGTTGTAGCTCGAAGTAACAGCTGACTCAAAACTATTGAATTCAGATTCAGTTAGAATTTGTGACATCAGCTGTGTGATTTCTGCTAACGACATGTCGTAGAGACGCATTTTGCAAATTAAGGCTCTTCTAAATTCAGGAAAATTTGTCTGGGCTGAGGGTAAGCTCTGGGATATTCTCTCTATATCTTTAGGTCCAAGCATTTTTGCAATTGATTGGACCTGGACAACAGAAGAGTTGGGAGGAAAACTTTCAATTCCCTGAGATCTTCTCCTAGCACCACATACCTTCACTGAATCTACAGACCCCTCAGTTACCGATGTGATGGCTACCTCAGTTTCAAGGAAAGCTTATGAGTCAGGATAAGTGCTATCAGGCTGACTAACTTCCACCTCAGATTTTTCTGAAGCTTTGTTGCGATTTAATTTCTTTGCCAAAGCCGATATTCTAGCACATAGCTCTTTGTTCTGTTCCTCTAGTTCTGAGATGCGCTGAGATTGTTGTGTAGCTAGTGTTAAACCAAATTCCCTGTGGCAACAGATAATGCCTTTCAAATTGTTCTTACGTAAACATGCTCCTAAAACCTTTTTACACTCCTCTACAGACCAAGTCTTGTTTGGATGGATCTTACATTTCTGAGTTAGCTCTTGTCTAACTTTCTCAGTAATTATAAGGTTCATTTGCATGCCTAAAAGTGATTTGAATTCACTATCTGACCACAAAGGAGTTGTGAGACCACCTTTTTCAGTTGTGGGAATCAGTCTAGCATTCTTTTTGAACATTGTAGATTTTGTTTTTGTTACTTACACAAAGAAAACATTTAACGTCTCTCAACAGAGGGTACACTTGTTAACACAGATCAACTATGGTTAACCTTCTCTAACAAAGTAGAGGATAAAACAAACAATTAGCAAGTAATGCCAATCTTCCCTGCCTAAAACAGAGGATAAAGTCTTCCCTGCCTAAAACAGAGGATAAAGTCTTCCCTGCCTAAAACAGAGGATACACAAATATTAGCAAGTAATGCCAATCTTCCCTGCCTAAAACAGAGGATAAATTCTTCCCTGCCTAAAACAGAGGATACACAAATATTAGCAAGTAATGCCAATCTTCCCTGCCTAAAACAGAGGATAACACAAACATTAGCACGTAATGCTAACCTTCCCTGTCTGAAACAGAGGATAACCAATTCTTCCCTAAAATGAATTTTTAGAGGATAACCTAGTTAACCAAACCCTACAGCTGTCTGTTAACTCTTCTCTGACGGCGCAGAGGTTTACATGTACTGGTCTGTAATGGTTCTTTGGATAGAGTTACACTCACCAACCCTTGGTTGTGCTGAAAGATTCAGTCTGGATCGAAGTCAGATCTTTGTTGAACTTGAAGTTTCAGTCTGGATTCAGATGAGTAGCTCTATCCGGGTCACGGCACCAAAACTGTTGGAAACTTTTTTTTTAGCTTCTTTTTAAGAAGAGACCAGGAGATTCTTGGTAAAGCAGGAGTTTGTTTTTTTATTTCGTTGCTGTAGTCATCTGCAAGAAGTCTTCAAGAAATCTTTAAGAAAGTCGTCAAGCAATCTCCAAGAAAATCTTCAAGAAATCTCCAAGAAACAAATCTAAATGAAACATGTTAGGTTGAAGTATATATGTTTCAGAAGGGGAGGAGTACACAGAGGTGGAGACCAGTAAAACAAAAGTATGCAAATGCGATCAGGAACTTAGCCCAGAACAGGAACTTTCCAGATCCTTGATCTATTTAGCATCTAAGTGTCATTCAAATGCATAGGTGTTGTAGAGACTAAAACAAAAGGCACAGTTGTACCTCAGGATTAGCATTCACACTTGACCTACCAGATGTTCAAGAACTGAAAGACAAAAGATAACTGTCTCGGGGCTTGGGCTTCCTGCTCTTAGAATGTAGATCACAATACACATTCAGCATATACTGTTATTAAAACTGTGTTTAACCTTTTATAAATTTGTAATACAACACTATAAAGGCCATTTTTTTCTAATATAACAAATTTTATTTATTTGTTGAAAGAAGAAATTCTTAAATAAATCATAGAGCTATTTCAAACAAAAATGAAATTTCCCCATAAGTGCACAGAGATTGGAGAAAATAATGTAACCACATTAGAAATAGCCAGTGTTTAATGTGTTTACCATCGTTTGCCTTTAATACAGCTTCAAACCTTCTCAAAATAGATTCAAACAACTTTAGACTTCATAGACTTCAGTTAAATGTAGTCTCTAACTTCTGCTGAATGTGATCATGTTTACTGACAACAAACTAAGGATTGAAGACTAATTTGAAAACATTAACCACCAACTAGTAACACACAGAACTGAAACCTTTTTCTTCTTGATTTGATCATAAAAACACCCGACAACCTCAGTTTTTAAGCAGTGAGGTATTGTTTAATCTGAGCAGGGTGAATCCTCATAAAGTGTCTGGTCTAACTTCTCATTGGCCGACTGGTATCTTGTTTGCTGCATTCAATACATTTGATTACGTTTAAATATTTTGTATAGTTAATCTGTCTATTTTCTGTACTGTATATTTTGTGTAAGGGAGACTTGTAAAGTAAGTTGTTCTGAGGTCTAAACCTTTGAAAGTTGTAATGAGTGTTTCTTGCTCTTACAGCACATCAAATACACAACCCAATATCACATCATTTTAGTGAATAATACCAAAAATACACAAACATTTGACTTTTATCAAGTAAATAAAACTGTTTTCATTATGTTTATTAATGTGAAATTATTCATAATGTAATCATAATCAAACAATGATGAATGAATGTCCAACACAACTGAACAGAACAGATCCAGACTGGACTTTATTCTGTGCAGGCATTGGTTCTTCAGTTTTACCTGTTTCTGAGAAATATTACTGTACTTCACATCTACACCCACAGAAAAAGATACAGGTTTATTTAGATCTGCAAAGTTAAATCTGTGTAGTAAAGCTGATCTCTTTCATTCACAAAAACATCTGTTTTCTGAAGATGTGAAAAAACAGTCACGAGATCACAGACAACAAATAAGTATCTAGCTTTTCATAAAAATAAATTCCTGATCTGCATTTTTTTAAAAAGCTCTTTCACTCAGACATGCATCATCATTACAAATCATAAGCTTTTTTACGTGTAAATATTCTCCAGATTTGAAATGTAACTAGTATCCTTAAATCCTAGTTTGGTTTTAGTAATATTGTTTTCACGTTTTAGCCTTATTTTATTTATTGTACTGTATGGTGTTTTCTCGTGATTAATTTAAGTCACACATGAACATAACGTGTCTGATTCATTGTCTTTTTTCTTTCTGTCTTCAGTCTGTGGGGATGCAGTATTACAGAGAAACAGAGTCTCATCCTGACTTCAGCTCTGAAATCAAACCCATCACACCTGAGAGAACTGAACCTGAGCTTGAATGAACTCAGAGACTCTGGAGTGAAACACCTCAGTGATCTACTGATGAACACACAATTCAAGCTGGAGAAACTAGAGTTAGTATCATTATACTCTACAGCAGTTAGACGTTATGAAGATCTTTATATAAACAATTATTGTCCCGAATTATCCATAGATCTATAAAACTAGTTTTTATTAATGTTGTAATCCATAGTGAATGTTAAAGTTGAACAGTCATTTATTTAAATATTGATAAAAAGGAATTTAATTGTACAGCATCACCCTTATAAAGACAAAAACAATCATCCAGATATCTTTTCCAAATTAATATCACAAGAAAAAGCATGGTTTGAGTAAATATATTTTTCTTAGGAGGCTATATATAGATTTGTGAAGGAAGGTGCCACATCTCTGAATAAAGAGTCATTCTAGAAGATAAAAGAGTTATGAGAAACAATAATCTCAGATAATATTTCAATGCATTCGTTAAAGCTGACCGACTCAACTCATTCTGACAAGAAATGAATCACAGATTCAGTGCCTTTTTTATGAGATAAGAATGAATACAAAGACTGAACATCAAAAGAAAGCTAAAGTATATCTATTTAGGTACTGCATTAATGAAAGACAACTTATGAGTGATATGTTTTAGGAAAGAGGGCACTTTTTCACAAAAGAGTTTCACTGAAAAAATAAAAAAGTGATCATTAAAGAAGATAAAGAACCAATACCAGACACTATTGGACGACCAGGAGGTGATTAGAAACATTTGTGAGTTTTTAGTGAGATATGAAAAGTAGATATATGTAACCCTTCTTTTACCCCAAAGGGTTCATTTAATATTAGTCTCAGAAGAATCCTGGATCCCAGACAATTAGATGATGAATTAGACCGGTATTTTCCTCTTTGTTTAATTTATATAAACTCAGTTTTCGATTCTCCAATATATTAACTTGCCAGATTCAATGAAATACAAATTTGTAAAGAAAAAGAATAACAAAGACTTATTGTTTTATATATATGCTATAACTCCTTTGGAGAAGGACAAACAAAAAAATAATCAGACAATAAATAAAAACCAAAACAACTCCTTTCTGTGTTCTGAATCAAATACCAAAATAAAGTACACAAAAACCTCTTTCCAGATCAGTCTTGAGAAAACTCAGTACAGTATCTTAGTACTATAAACACAGTAGCTTCACAAATCAGTCAAACAGTGGAAATGTTGGATGGATCGTAAACGTTGGGCCCGGTTCGTTGGTGCACTTTAAACAAACCATGAATTCAAGATAATCCTTCACAGAAAAACAAGGCACTTACGTTCTTCTGATGAAAGTTCAGTGAAACAATCTTCTGTTCCTCACACACTCCACGTCCTGTCACGATCCGTCAGGAACACGAGATGAACTCAACCGATCCACTTCCAGCGACGAAGCACACGACTCTCCTCAGTCCCTCACGCACCAAGAAGTTTGGTTACTTCACAAAGAGTTCCTGAGTTTAACTGTCTCTATGGCCGCTAGGTCAGCTTCACACACGGCATGTTTAAGTGATGACTCTCGGGATCAAAAGAACCTCAAATAAAATGAGATGCACTTTAAATAATAACAAAACAAAACAAGAATCGTCACGAAACGCTTTGGGCCTTATATTTCGGTAAATATAACAGTCTCCAAACGAATGAAGAACTTTTCCCTGAAGACAGATCTTGAAGGAATCCCTCACTCTCATCATGTGTGAGACCTTTTTTCCTCTTTACGTGACTCACACCACGACGTAACATTAAGATCATACCTACATTGAACACACTTTTCTAGTGGACACAACCTGAACACAAACATTTTGGTTATTTATTATAATACTTGGTATTATTTCTGACATAGTATTAAACACAGGATATATTTCTTGGGGTCCCTACATATAATATGATTTTTTTTTTTTTTTAGAAAATCAAGTTTCCTCTTAATAATTTCTCAACATTGTTTTAAAAACTGAATGAACTGTATAATGTTTTCTCGTGATTAATTTAAGTCACACATGAACATAACGTGTCTGATTCATTGTCTTTTCTCTTTCTGTCTTCAGTCTGTCTGGATGCAGTATTACAGAGAAACAGAGTCTCATCCTGACTTCAGCTCTGAAATCAAACCCATCACACCTGAGAGAACTGAACCTGAGCTTGAATGAACTCAGAGACTCTGGAGTGAAACACCTCAGTGATCTACTGATGAACACACAATTCAAGCTGGAGAAACTACAGTTAGTATCATTAATAGTTTATTAAGGAAATCAATATCAGAAATATTTTAGTGCTTATTATGATTGATTTATTTTGGCACATATTTTATTTCCAAAAATAAATGGACCCTTGTGATGTTTAATGAAAATAACTGTCCCTCAAGAAAACATCTCTTCTCTCGTCTGATGATGTGAAGGCGGGAAACCTGTCAGTCACATGATCACAGCAATAACAAACAACAATTATCCAGCTTTATCAACAAAATTTTATAGCCAGTGATTTTATGCATCACATTAATAAATCACAATGTTGTATTTGTTGACTGTAAAGTATAATCTTAAAATCTCTTGAAGTAAATTGATTTATTAATATACTTGTCTTAAATTATTTTTAAACTCCATTTCTCGTTTTTAATATTATTTTAAAGAGGATCTATAGTTGATCGTAATTACTTTGTTTGTTTTTGCTCTAAATATTCTCCAGATATGAAATATAACTATTATCCTCAATTCATAGTTTAGTTTTATATTATAAATGTATTATTATTTATTTACAAATATTGTTTTCAGGTTTTAACAATATTTTATTTATTGCACTGGATGGTCTTTACTCGTGATTCATTTAAGTCACATATTTTTACATTTTTACTGCACTTTTATAAAAACAACAACTGAATCTGAGCTTCATGCAGAACTGACAAAGAACTGATATAAATCTGACAAAGATGTATTTTTAATGTAGCTGGCACTATTGACCAGCATTGGCAGGAAGTAGAAGAGCTTTTATGTGCTTTAGGTTCATTTTTATAAGACGGAGAGACAAATCTGTACTTAATTCAGAAATGATTGATAAATAATAGTGATATGATGCATCATAAAATCAGGTTGTAATAATAAATCAAATAGGGTGAGGACCAAAGAGGACAGAAGGAAGGAGTGTGAGGGCAGTGATGAAGAATAGGTTCATGAGGAAGTCA
Source organism: Puntigrus tetrazona (assembly GCF_018831695.1). Taxonomy (NCBI): domain Eukaryota; kingdom Metazoa; phylum Chordata; class Actinopteri; order Cypriniformes; family Cyprinidae; genus Puntigrus; species Puntigrus tetrazona. The sequence continues at coordinate 1,310,023 of NC_056720.1, forward strand.
GACATTTCTGTCCAGATTGTATGTCAGTTTGAAAGATGTGATCCATACAACAACCAGAGGTCAGGAAAGATGCCAGTGTCTGTTAGCATTACTAGACTGATCCAATCATGACTGTCCACATCTACTGACTCACTAGGGACTCACTTTCAAGATTTGAAATTCCAAGAGAAAACACAATATTGAAGTTGTTTTAATGCTTCAAAACTAAAACATGGTTTTCAGGAAGTGACATTACATCTGAATTTCTATCAAGTTTTAGATCAAATATAAATCAAATATAGCAGCTCAAGAAAAAAACTGAATGTTCATAAAGATTTTTTATGTTTTTTGAAACAGTAAGACTTTTTCACTTCTTCTCAAATAGTGAAAAGCATCTGATTGTGTGTGAAGTTTCAGAAAATTTGCCAAAAAATAATTTACCCTAATGGATACAGAAAAATGATTTTACTTCTAAATATATGTGAAATATACAGTCAATTATTTTAAATCTTTAAATTCACGATTACTTCCTCTCTTTATACTCAAAATCTTGTGATGAGTCTGAGCTCATTATTTTTGTGAAATATTCTTCTTTATGATTTTGTTTGAGATGATCTCTCTTTCTCTTTTTGTCTCTTTCTAGTCTTTATGACTGTGGCATTACAGATGTTTCTTCTTTAACTCAGTGTTTGACAAAAACAGAAACACTGCAGTTTCTAAAAGAGCTTGATCTGAGTTTTAATGAGATCAGAGACTCAAAGCAGCAGCTCATTGATGTGCTACGAGACTCAAACTGTAAACTGAGGTGAGTAAACTTCACTTTGAGATATTAAAGAGATTCATTTAACTCTGATACATGAACAAATACACACTTTCAAATATCTGTGAGAAGAGTTTATCAAAGTATCATGAAGCTTTATCTCAAAGGGTTTGTGTCAGAATGAAATAAAAAGTTGATGAGATGTTTAACACAAAGGAGGAAAGAGAACAGAAGCACACTGTCACACTTTATACAGCAGCAGCTGCTTTATTAATGATATCAGTAATAGTGAATCATTACAGTTTGAAATAGATTTGATCAGATTGTAGGAAAAGCAGGTAAAATCAGAGCAGATTCAGCTTCGGCTCACAGTTGTCCAGCATCACATGATCAATGTCTCTGTCTCTTGTGTGTTTTTACTTTGACAAGCAACACCTCACTTTACTTTACACTTACTTCATGTAAGAGATAATGTTCATCCAGACACTTATCACAGAATAAACCTGACAGGGTGATCAGGACTAATATCTCCTGAAGAGACTTATTCTGTGATAATCACACTTATTATGCTCTTTCTTGACACATAAGAGAATAATTAGACACAAATAATTACTTTGAGCTGAAGTATATTTTTATCTCTTTAAACACAAAGCTTCTGCCAAAAAAAAAAACAGTTCCTAAAAATGCCTGTGAACCTGGAAGTTTAGTTTGTGTTTCTCTTTATATTCACTCGATAGAGACAGAAACAGAATGTTTTGATGTGAACAGTAGCTTCCCTGCTGAAAAAAACAGGAATTCATGTTCTATATGAGTTACATTTAAACCATAAATACAGTTTTATAAAAACATATTCAAACTCCAGTAACTGTACATTTAGAAATGTATGACATGTGTTTAAGCTGTGGGTTCAATCAAAAAGGTGCCGCTAGATTAAGTGTTCAGTATAGATACACATGAAGTACACTTAAGTATAATCTTGATCAACTTTATATTAAGTTGCTCATGTCTGTGTACTTTAATTTATAATGACGTTGTATAAAGTCTACAACACATATGTGACAATCTTTTGGTTACACAAGTAGCTGTGTAACAGACTCGGCCTGTTAGAAATGTGTAACAGTAGCAGCCTATTACATACATACTACATAATTGTAAATACAAACTGTTAAAATAGGTTAAAAAGTATTTAAAAAAATAAATAAAATTCCACTAAACTCCGATTTTCTTTTCTATCCCACCTTACAGTATAGATTGAGATGCATCACAAGAATTACCTGAAGGAGTTCAGTCACTGAAAAAATAATAAATGCTGTATATTATAGTTTGAGATCATCTTGAGAGGAGCAGTAAACATCAGATGAAGATCCACAGAAGAGCTTCACTATGTCACGTTTTCCGTGGTTTTCTCGGGAGAAAGAGCGCTCGAGACTCGAAAATAAACGTAAACAGATTTAAATCTTTTTTAACTTGCAAAATAAACAACGACAGGCAGAACAGAACAAAAACCACACATAGGGACTTCACGGACCTCAGGGACTTCAAAGACTTTAGGGACTTTACGGACTGCCGGGACTTCACGGACTTCAGGGACTTTACGGACTTCAGGGACTTTAACGATCGGAAAACATGAACTCAAAGCACACAGGACTAAATACACTAGGAAATTAAACAAGACACGGCTGAAGACAATTACACAATTAAACAAAGGGAAGGCAGGGCACAGATAGCACGTGGCTCAAGACAAAAAAACAATAACAAAAGTCCAGAGATGTGACATAATGCCCTCCTCCCGGAAGGTGCGTCCTCGCACCTAAAGTAACTAAAAAAAACACAACTCGGAATTGGGGATACCAGATCTTGGGAGGAGGTTCTGGTGGAGGACGGCCCCCAGGAGGGGGTAAGCAGACAGGAGTCCAGGGGGGCACAGAAGGGAGGAGCCAGGGAGGACACAGGAGGAGTCCGGAGTAGGAGGAGATCCAGAGCCCAGCCATGATGGTCCATGGTGGCGCCGACGGAGGGAGGAGCCATGGAGGAGGAGCGTCCATCGACTCCATGGGTCCGACCGACGGCGGCAGAGGAGACCGAAGCGGAGGCAGAGAGCCGAAGAGCCAAGATGACGTCGAGGCGCTGGAGGTCCTAGGCGACGCTGCCGGCTTCGGCGACCAATGTGGAGATGGGGGATGAGAAGGACGCTGCGGAGCCAGAGCGACTGAGGTGAAGCCGGAGGGAAAGAGGAGCCTGACTGAGCCGGTGGGATGGAGGGCCAAGGCGAAGCCGGAGGAGAGGAATCCCGAGGCCACAGATGGTCGACGACAGACCAAGGCGGAGCCGGAGGGACGATGGAGCCTTGTGGAGCTGGTGGACTGACGGACCACGGTGGAGAGGAGGGAGCTAGGAGCCCAGGGGGAGCCGACGGGTCTACAAGCCGAGGAGGAGTCCGGGACTCGGAGGCGGGGCGGTGAGGCAAGGGATCGTCCACCCTCGACAGCGATGGGGACCGGCAGACCCGTGGCGAGCTCCTGATGGAGAGCTGAGGATAAGCGCAGGGGCTGCTGGGATCCATCGTCGATGTATGACCAGGGTGGGAGGGTGGGAAAACTGGAAGCGCACGAGGCGCGGGCACTGGGACTCGGGGGAGCGCTCGGGGCACGGGCGCTGGGATTCGGGGGAGCGCACAGGGAACAGTCTCAGGGTGCGTTTTTGAGAATGGCTAACAGGACGGCTGGGCGGGACCAGCAGGCTAACAGGACAGCTGGGCGGGACCAGCGGGCTAACAGGACGGCTGGGCGGGACCAGCGGGCTGACAGGACAGCTGGGCGGGACCAGCGGGCTAACAGGACGGCTGGGCGGGACCAGCAACTCAGGATACACAGGAGGTGCCCAGTCTAAGTCCAAGTCCGAGTCCACATCATCCAGTTCCTCTTGTAGATCCAGCAGCCCCAGGTGGATTATCAGCTTCACTCCGCGCTCTCTGCCGTCTTCCACGCAGCGAGCTCTGTTGCCGGCTCACGCACCTGGTCTGTCGCAGTCAGCTCGGGTCCGGTGGCGCTCCACGGCTCTGTCGCTCTCCTCAGCGATGGTTCCGTGGTCGTCCCCGGCTCTGTGACTGCGTCATCGGTGGGCACTGACTTGAACTCCGCGACGCGGGGAGATGATGGGCTGGGTTCTGGATCTGGAGTGGGGCACCCACTCGATGTAAGCGGCGACGCTCTCTCGAGGGCCGTTCCTGGACAGCTTCGCTCGTGTGGTGGTGTTCAGTCCTCGGAAGTGGATCGAGCACAAAAAGCCGCCCGGGAAGCGCGAGTAGTTCGCGAGGGCGAGGAAGTCCTTAGTATAGCCCTCGAGATAGCGATCCTCCTTCTCCAGCAGGAGGATGAGGAAATTGGGGTCGTTGTAGGGGGAATGAAAAAAAAACAATAAACAAAAAGGGGAAAATACGCCGCTATTACTTTTAGGGTGCGATCGTTCTGTGATGTTTTCCGTGGTTTTCTCGGGAGAAGGAGCGCTCGAAAATAAACTTAAACAGATTAAATTCTTTTTTAACTTGCAAAATAAACAACGGTAGGCAGAACAGAACAAAAACCACACATAGGGACTTCACAGACCTCAGGGACTTCAAAGACTTTAGGGACTTTACGGACTGCAGGGACTTTAACGATCGGACAACGTGAACTCAAAACACACAGGACTAAATACACGAGGAAATTAAACTAAATTAACAAGAAGACAATTACACAATTAAACAAAGGGAAGGCAGGGCACAGATAGCACGTGGCTCGAGACAAAAAAACAATAACAAAAGTCCAGAGATGTGACACACTACTGTGTCTATGAGGAGAAATAAATGTGTGATAAATGTTTAAATATGATTCATACAGGTGAAGAGACTCAGACTTTACAATCAAATAATGCAGCATGTGTGTTAGAAACATGATATTGAATCATTAATATTGATTTAATATTCAACCTAATGATCATGTTGTTTTAATTTAACATTTGAGATGAGTATGTCTGTTTCTTTAGTTTAACCCATCATGTTAAGTGTGCACAGCACTTTAATTTATCAAAATATATAAAGCAAATTAAAATGTGTGAAATTAATGTTACTTAAAACATTTACCCGATCTCTCTTACATTTTATACATATCGTTATTGTATTTAAATGTATATTAAGTTAGCTTTGTGTCTGTTTTTTATCACAATCTTTACAACAAACAAAACCCAATGTAATTGAAAGGATTGTATAGTTTTGAGATGAATTGATTAAAACAGGAGTTTTCACACACAGTGAGTTTGTGCTGAACTGACCGCTTCAGTGTTTAGAAATTGTGTGCCTTTTACTTGATGTTTGATTAACAATTTTAAGAAGTTTGTTTTCCAGATTTTTTTTCCCTATAGAAGTGCAAATATTAGATTTTAGATTTCAAAATATAAAAGGTTTTTGCTATTGTGGATAATTTCTTACATTTTTACTATCAGTTTTGCAAATGTGATTTTTTTTTTAATTAATCAAAAAAGGAAAAGTAACTAGATCCAGCTAGATCTCTCCTTTTTAATTTGTTAATGAAAGATTGAGTTGTTTTACTTTAATGAATGTTTAGAATTTCATGAACATTTTGAATGAAAGATCAAAATAATAAATAATGCAGGTTTATTTTCACAGCTGCCATTGGATGCTAATATTAGTGTAGGGCACTGTATAAATACATGAGTGATCAAATAACATTTCCTCAGTAATACAGGCAGGTCTTTTCAGTTTTACATGGATTGAAATTAAATATATTAACGTAACAATCACTTTAATCATTATCAAGTTACTTGGGATTTGTAGTCTCAATGTTTGCCTCAACTTGAAAAAAAGCTTCAATAATCGTTGGAAGGTGCATTGGATTATCTCAAAGCATGAGATTCATCATCACTGAAGCAATTTATTGAATTTTTTTCTGCTACAATTCAATCTTCATTTGCTAATTTTCAGCATTTTCTCAGATGCTTAATAACATATCCAAACATGCACAAACATGATTATATAAGTCACTACGTATAGCATCATTTAAGATCATTTAAAGATTTAACCCATTTAAACAATGTTACTGGGATATTCACAAGTTAGATTTTAACATAGCAGTTGCTAAAAAAATGAGTCTTTATCCTATCAGTAGCATCTCAAAGTTGATGAGTACATTGTGGCTTTTCCCATTTATCCTTGAACAAACTCAAATTGCTTACACCAAACTTAGTAACCAAATGCAGGGTTTGCACTTCCCTATTTTGGTTTTGCAACCAGTAATAGCACCAACTTGGGTAGGAATGGAGAAGAAAACTGGAGAAGCACATCCACAAACACTTTCTGCGCATTGACAATGTGTTTTATCTGATACATTTGTGTCTTTTTTTAAACAGTGATTGATATATATATATATATATATATATATATATATATATATATATATATATATATATATATATATATATATATATGTGTGTGTGTGTGTGTGTGTGTGTGTGTGTGTGTGTGTGTGTGTGCGCATGTATGTATTTTTCCTTACTTGCATTGGGTTTAACAAGCATAGATGATGGATAGTCAATGATTATACAAGCTTGTATGATCAATTGGAAAAAAATATGGCGACACATATAAAGACAGCATTTTTATAGAACACAAAGTGACATAAAACAAGGAAAAATGAATCACCTAATAAATAGAAATAATCAAATTGAAATTAAATATTTAGACATCAGAGATTAAATATGGTATGGTTATAGATGGTTATAGAAATCGTATATAGTAAATCAGAAGCAAAGTCATAGTTAAGAATAGTATGATAAAGCTGCCTACTGCTGATCTACTGTATTACTGTATTCGGGAGGTAGTCATGCTCCAGTACAGTAGCTAGCGTATTTCACCCTAATGTTTGTTATCCTCTGTTTTAGGCAGGGATGATTAGCATTACTTGCTAATAGTTTGTGTTATCCTCTGTTTTAGGCAGGGAAGATTGGCATTACTTGCTAATTGCTAATTGTTTTTGTTATCCTCTACTTTGTTAGAGAAGGTTAACCATAGTTGATCTGTGTTAACAAGTGTACCATTTGATCAGAGACTTACTTGTGTAAGTAACAAAAAAAATCTTACAAAATGTTCAAAAAGAATGCTAGACTGATTCCCATATGTAAAAAAGGTTGTCTCGTAACACCTTTGTTGTCAGATAGCAAATTCAAATCACTTTTAGGCAAACAAATGGACCTTATAATTACTGAGAAAGTTAGACAAGAGCTAACTCAGAAATATAAGATCCATCCAGACAAGACTTGGTCTGTAGAGGAGTGTAAAAAGGTTTTAGGAGCATGTTTATGTAAGAACAATTTGAAAGGCATTATCTGTTGCCATTGAGAATTTGGTTTAGCACTAGCTACACAACAATCTTAGCGCATCTCAGAGCTACAGGAACAGAACAAAGAGCTATGTGCTAGAATATCGGCATTGACAAAGAAAATAAACCGCAACAAAGCTTCCGAAAAAAACTGAGGTGGAAGTTAGTCAGCCTGATAGCATTTGTCCTGATTCGCAAGCTTTCCTTGAAACTGAGGTAGCCATAGTAACCGAGGTGTCTGTAGATTCAGTAAAGCAATGTGGTGCTAGGAGAAGATCTCTCAGGAATTGAGGGAATTGAAAGTGTTCCTCCCAACTCTTCTGTTGTCCAAGTCTAAACAATTGCAAAAATGCAGCCCGCACAAATTTTCCTGAATTTAGAGCCTTAATTAGCAAAATGCATCTCTACAACATGTCTTTAGCAGAAGTCACAAAGCTTATGTCACAAATTCTAACTTAATCTGAATTCAATAGTTTTGAGTTACGTCTGAGCTACAACATGCCAGTAAAGATGAACTGAGAGAAGGTTTTACATCATTGGACCAAAAATGGATTGGTCAAAGGTCACTAGTTGTATGCAGAAGAAAGATGAAACTGTAAGTGAGTACACTGAAAGGTTTTGTCAATCAGCTGCAGCAGATAGTGGAATAGCTGACACTCCAGAGAAGGTATTGAATCATCGTTTGCACTTGGGTTGATGGCTTTTTATCAGAGGACAGAAAAGCCTTGCCTTTTCTAGGTCTAATTTGGTCTAACAAAACTCTCAGAACTAACCTAAACACACTAGCTACATTGGAAATAAACTCTAATGTTAGCCAGAGTAAGGATTGCAGCAGCATCCTTTAAGGTTAACACAGAGAACAGGCAGAAAGGTAAATGTCCTAAGAGGGAGGGCAATTGCCATTACTGTGGGAAATCTGGACACTGGATAAAAGAGTGCAGGAAAAGCAAAAAGACATTAGGAGAAATTAACAGATTTACCCAGCACTTACTCAGTCTGCTAGCTACTCTGAAGCAGTTCCTCCCCACTTTACCCAACTGTTGGAGCAGTTTGCTCAGGTGTTAGCTGTTAAGGCTGTGAGTACTTCCATTGAGAGAATGCTAGTTAAGTACACTCACAGCCTTCAAAGTTATGCTACAGCACACTCCAAATTACACGCGTTCCTCTATGATTATGATGTTTGCTGTGACTGATGTTTCATTGGAGGATGAACATGTTTTTACAATAAAGGTTTACAAATCACACTTACAGGGACAGACTTGGACACATAGACCAGTGAGGAGCCCAAGGAAGAACCGAACCCAACAGGCCTCGGGGGCCAACCCCTACGGTGAAGATTTTCCTTATAGGTTTTTCACCATCCACTAGTCCATCCTTACCTTACTGGTCCATAGGTGTCAAATGACTTAATACTAGGTCAACAAAACCACTATACGATCACCAAAATTTAAACCACTATATGATCACCAAGATATAACCCACTATACGATCACCAGTCTAAAAATATCTATGCATGAATACTGCTGGTCTGCTGTTTCTTTGTTTTCTTGTGTTTCAGGTCCGTGTATATACATGTCATCTCATATGCAGCTGCTGACGGGAAGGAGGCAGGTGAACAACTTCTCGCCCTCCGGCAAGGTAAAAGATCCGCTGCTGACTTTGTTCTCAGCTTTCACACGCTCGCAGCTCAAACCGGCTGGGGAGAGGAATCCCTTAATCTTTTCTACCGCAAGGGTCTTTCGCATGAACTTTAATCGGAACTGGCATGTCGGGATGAGGGAGGATCATTGAATCCCCTGATTGAGGTCTCTATTCGTCTGTATAATCTCATCTGTTCAAGCCGTTTACCACGCTCTCTCTCCCAAACTGCCCGCCAGACCAAACCTATGTACCAGACACGCTCCGTGAGAAGGTCATAAAGATGGTGCATGAATCCCTCAGCTCTGGCCATCTGGGCATTACTGCAACGCAACAGTTGTACAAACGATTCTGGTGGCCCACGTTATCGAAGGACACAATCCTGCAATGCAACCAAATCCTCGCATCAATGCCCAGCCGGCCTCCTCCAGCCTCTTCCCATTCCACAACGCCCCTGGTCCCACATTGCTATAGACTTTGTCACAGATCTACCCCGTTCAACAAACCACACAACAGTACTCACAGTCATCGATTGCTTTTCCAAAGCCTGTCGTCTCATACCCCTCTCAAAGCTCCCATCAGCCTTCGAAACTGCTGAGTTATTAATGGAGAACATCTTCAGGTTCTACGGTTTGCCGGGTGACATTGTGTCTGATCACGGTCCCCAATTCACATCCCGAGTCTCAAATCAAATTCAAATTCAAATTTTATCTGGTCAGAGTCTGGTCAGCTAAATATGCTAAATAGAATAGATGCTAAATAGGTCAAGGATCGGGAAAGTTCCTGTTCTGAGCTAAGTTCCTGTTCTGCATTTGCATATTTTTGTTTTACTGGTCTCCACCTCAATGTACTCCTCCTCCTTGAAACATATAAACTTTAGTTAAATTTTTTTCTTGGAGATTGCTTGACGATTTTCTTAAAGATTTCTTGAAGACTTCTTGCAGATGACTACAACGAAATACAAAACGAACTCCTGTTTTACCAAGAATCTCCTGGTCCCTTTTTAAAAAGAAGCTAAAAAAAAGTTTCCAACACTAGTTATAGAATCATGTTTTGTGCTGAACTCTTATGAAGCAAAAACAAACACACTCCACCTGTTTCAGAGAAATATTACTGTACTTCACATCTACATCCACTGAAAAAGGTTTTATTTAGATCTGCAAAGTTGAATCTGTGTAGTAAAGCTGATCAAGATACTGAACAGAGCAGAGAAATGCACATAAACCACAGACGTGCAAAAAACATAAGACATTCATTATATAAATGATTAAATGAGTTGCTTCCTTTTTTGAAGACTAAATTGTGAAAAAGTATCCAAAGGTCTATATTTTAGAGATAGTTTATATATATTTAGAGATAGTATATATATATATATATATATATATATATATATATATATATATATATATATATATATATATATATATATATATAATTTCTCTCAATGTAGGTTAAGAGACTCTGAAATAAAATCTACTGATGAACACACAATTCAAGCTGGAGAAACTCATTAAATCATCATTGTATCATTATACTCCACAGCAGTTACAGTCATTAAATTTCACTGTTTTATGTGTATTTGTGACTGTACACTGAAAAAACAATATTTTATTTTTTTTTCTTTTCATTTGAATTATAATAAGTTAAATTCTGTAATTCTGTAACAATTTATTTGTGTTTACCTAATGTATTAAAAACTGAAATTTATTTGATTTATTTGTGTTGAAACTACATTAATATTAGTTGTTGCTTTAATTGAGTAGTAGATTTGTAGATCCCAGCATTATTTAAAAGGAACTGAATGATTGTAAATTTAAGGATGAATGTGTTATTTTATGTGTTTTTCTGTAAAGGCAATGTTTTTAAATTAAGTGACCATGACACTTAATGAGTAATAGATATTCAAAAATTATGACCATAACTGCTTGTTTAATAATAATAATAATAATAATAATAATAATTTAATTAAGATCTCAGTAAATAATCACTTAATCACATACGATTTAGTTTGACAAATATTTGATGAAATCCAAACTACTGTAAATTAATGTAGTGTAACCAAGCTAATTTGTGTTGACCCTAATACGTAATTAACTTTTAAACCAAATGCAATATTGAAAAAGTTTTCTTTAGTAAAATTAAATAACTTTATGCCATGTATTCATTTACACATTTGATTCAAATGAAACTGAGTGAAGTGTGACTTCTCTTTTTCTCAATGTAGGTTAAGAGGCTGTGAAATGACAGATGAATGAACCCATCACACCTGAGAGAACTCAACCTGAATGAGAACCAAATAGAAAACTCAGGAGTGAATCACTTATGTGACGTACTGAAGGATTCACACTGTAAACTTGAGAGATTGAGGTCAGTGACTTTCACACACAAGAATTAAGTCTTTTAATTAAAAAGAATGAAGTGTGATTTCTCTCTTTCTCTCAATGTAGGTTAAGCAGCAGTGGTTTGACAGATGAAGGTTTTTCTGCTGTGACAGGTCTGAAATCAAACTCATTACACCTGAGATAACTGAACCTGAGCGGAAATGAACTCAGAGACTCTGAAGTAAAACATCTCAGTGATCTACTGATGAACACACAATTCAAGCTGGAGAAACTAAAGTTAGTATCACTGTACTTTATAGCAGTTACTGTATGACTAATGATTATTGTTTACTTTGATTAAAATCCCCATGAAATAGAAGCTGAGTTATTTTTATGGAATATTGACGCAAAAACTTGATGATATAACAGAAACTATGCACTCTCTTTTTTCTAGCACTTTAGATACAGTTGCTCCTTTGCACTTAAAAAAGATAAAAGAAAACAATCTGACTCCATGGTATAATGACAACACACGCACCCTAAAGAGAGCAGCCCGGAAAATGGAGCGCAGGTGGAGAAAAACCAAATTAGAAGTATTTCGTATTGCCTGGCGGGAGAGTATGCTGTCATACAGAAAAGCATTAAAAATTGCAAGATCTGATTATTTTTCATCCCTTTTAGAAGAAAACAAACACAACCCCCGGTATTTATTCAGTACAGTAACTAAATTAACAAAAAATAAAGCATCAACAGGTGCTAATTTTCCCCAAGAGTATAGCTGCAATGAGTTCATGAATTTCTTTACTTCTAAGATTGATACCATCAGAGATAAAATTGTAACTATGCAGCCGTCAACTACAGTTTCACATCAGATAGTGAGCTTTAGATCTCCTGAGGAAAAATTACACTCTTTCTCTATTATAGGAGAAGAAGACTTGTACAAACTTGTTAAATCATCTAAACCAGCAACATGTATGTTAGACCCTGTTCCATCTAAACTATTAAAAGATCTGCTTCCAGAAGTAATAGATCCTACTTTGAACATTATTAATTAATCATTGTCATTAGGATATGTTCCCAAAACCTTCAAACTGGCTGTAGTTAAACCTCTCATTAAGAAACCACATCTTGATCCCAAAGACTTAGTAAATTACAGACCAATCTCTAATCTCCCTTTTCTGTCAAAGATACTAGAAAAGGTAGTATCCTCACAACTGTATTCCTTTTTAGAAAAAAATGGTGTCTGTGAGGATTGCCAATCAGGTTTTAGACCGTACCATAGTACTGAGACTGCTTTCATTAGAGTTACTAATGACCTGCTTTTATCATCTGATCGTGGTTTTATCTCATTATTAGTGCTATTAGATCTTAGCGCAGCATTCAATACTATCCATCACAACATTCTCTTGGATAGACTAGAAAACTATGTTGGCATTAGAGGAAGCGCCTTAGCATGGTTTAAATCATACCTATCTGACCGCTATCAGTTTGTGGCATGAAATGAGGAGGTATCATATCAATCACAAGTGAAATATGGAGTTCCTCAAGGCTCAGTGCTAGGACCGTTACATTTTCAACCTGTACATGTTACCTCTGGGAGATATTATCAGGAGTCATGGTGTTAGCTTTCACTGCTATGGGGATGATACTCAGCTCTATATTTCAGCTCAGCCTGGTCATACACACCAAATTGAGAATCTAACAGAATGCATAGTCGATATAAAAAGCTGGATGATGAGTAACTTCTTAATGTTAAATTCTGAAAAAACAGAGGTGCTAATAATTGGACCTAAAAACCCCCACATATAATAATCTAGAACACAGCCTATCACTTGATGGCTGCTCTGTTAATTCTTCATCATCATGTGCTGTTTGACCGCAATCTTTCCTTCGAAAATCATGTTTCTAGCATCTGTAAAACTGTGTTTTTCCATCTTAAAAATATATCTAAATTACGACCTATGCTTTCAACCTCTAATGCAGAAATATTAATTCATGCGTTTATGACCTCGAGGTTAGATTATTGTAATGCTTTATTGGGTGGTTGTTCTGCACGCTTAATAAACAAACTTCAGCTAGTCCAAAACGCAGCAGCCAGAGTCCTTACTAGAACTAGGAAGTATGATCATATTAGCCCGGTTCTGTCAACACTGCACTGGCTCCCTATCAAACATTGAATAGATTTTAAAATCTTATTAATTACCTATAAAGCCCTGAATGGTTTAGCTCCTCAATACTTGAGCGAGCTCTTATCACATTATAGTCCTGCACGTCCGCTGCGTTCTCAAAACTCTGACCATTTGATAATACCTAGAATATCAAAATCAACTGCGGGCGGCAGATCATTTTCCTATCTAGCACCTAAACTCTGGAACAATCTCCCTAACTCTGTTCGGGAAGCAGACACACTCTGCCAGTTTAAATCTAGATTAAAGACACATCTTTTTAACTTAGCCTACACATAACACACCAACACACCTTTTATTATTCAAATCCGTTAAAGGATTTTTAGGCTGCATTACTTAGATTTGCTGGAACCGGGAACACTACAATACGATGTACTTGTGACATCGTAAAAAGAATGGCATCTACGCTAATATTAGTCCTGTCTCTTTCACAATCTGTTTTCACAGTTTGTATCCAGACTAGATGGTCGATCAGCACCCAGAGATTATGTTCATCAGAGACCAGAACACCTAGATGCGCCAGTGGACCGATCACCAGATCCTGATGCACACACACACGCACACGCACACACTAAGTCATTTACACTACCTGACACAGCTGCGTTTAAAATTGAACTGGAAGTTAAGTGCTGGGCGTCCAGTCAGAGGAGAATTGACCCCAACTGAGTCTGGTTTCTCCCAAGGTTTTTTTTTCTCCATTCTGTATGCATGGGGTTTTGTTTCCCTTGCCGCTGTCGCCTCTGGCTTGCTTGGTTGGGGACACTTAACTTCTAGTGATTATCGTTGAATTGACTACAGAGACCATCTCTGCATTTAATAAGAAATTGGTCACTCTCGTCATTATACATCCC